>NC_091963.1:7668783-7698783 GCF_031021105.1 Erythrolamprus reginae
CTGACCTCTTAGGAACCTGGAGAGGTCAATCGTGGATAGTCTAAGGCAGTGCTTCCCAACCTTGGCAACTGGAAGATATTTGGACTTCAACTCCCAGAATTCCCCAGCCAGCGAATGTTGGAGTTGAAGTCCAGATATCTTCCAGTTGCCAAGGTTGGGAAACACTGGTCTAAGGGAATGGAATGGAATACAACAGAACAGGAACAGAACAGGACAGAACAGAACAACTTTATTGGTGTGACTGGATACACGAGGAATTCGTCTCTGGTGTAGAAGTTCCCAGTGAACATACAACCAACAAAGTAATATAATCATTATACAGTGTTCCCTCACTTTTCGCCGGGGATGCGTTCCGAGACCGCCCGCAAAAGTCGAATTTCCGCGAAGTAGAGATGCAGAAGTAAATACACTATTTTTGGCTATGAACAGTATCCCAAGCCTTCCCTTAACATTTTAAACCCCTAAATTGCAATTTTCCATTCCCTGAGCAACCATTCAGATTATTACTCACCATGTTTATTTATTAAAGTTTATTTTAAAAATTATTTATTAAATGCAGACAAAAGTTTGGCGATGACATGTGACGTCATCGGGTGGAAAAAACCGTGGTATAGGGGAAAACCCCGCGAAGTATTTTTTAATTAATGTTTTTGAAAAACCGTGGTATGGACTTTCCGCGAAGTTCGAACCCGCGAAAATCAAGGGAACACTGTATACCAATAGTAAAAGGGAAAAGGAAAGATGGGAGGGGGGATAATAATAATAATGCAACCCTACTAACATATAAAGAAGAAAGAGTACAAGAGGTTAATTCCTCTTGTTCAGTACTGCAAAAGGTTTTGCATTCTCCCACTTGATATGGACTTTGCAGCAGACCTTCTTTTTTTGTATTTCTGGTCTATTGCTTGTTCTTAATTTGGTCTTTAGCTTCCTGTGTCCTAAGGGTACGTTCTGTGTGATGCTATAGTCTCCTTGTCCTTCGAAGATGCTGGATTGCAAACAATCTAGGGTTGTTTTTTTTTGACCCAATGAACCCTTTGCATTAGCTTAGTCAATCCATTCCAGATGCACCAATGTCCTCGGGACTGCCCCCTCATTAATTTTTCACCTTTATTCTATGGATGAACCTCAGTCTGGCATATTTTCTCTGAACTTCCCAGTCCCAATGTAATTAGAAATGTTTTATTGGAATAGGCTGACCTCTCCCTTGTATTTAATAAATTTTGCACTTGGTTAAGCTCAAAAAAAACCCAAATAGGGTCAGGCCTGGTTAATTTGCTTGGTTAAAAACAAAGCTATAGGTTCAACTGAGAAGTTTAAAATATATTACAACAAAGCAGAAATAGGTCAGGAAGGAGTAAACTCCAGAAATTAAAGTCAACTTAGTAAGGAAATCTTACTTCCATAAGAAAAAAGTTACTGGTTAGTTCATGGAGCTGTCGTTAAATAATAATTAAATAATTAATAATAATTTATTGAACTTGTATGCCGCCCCTCTCCGAAGACTCGGGGCGGCTCACAACAATAATAAAACAATATAGCAGTAAAACAAATCCAATATTAAAAAACATATATAAAACCCCAGCAATTAAAACCATACAGCACATACATACCAAACATAAAATATAAAAGCCTGGGGGAGGATGTCTTAGTTCCCCCATGCCTGGCGATATAGGTGGGTCTTAAGTAATTTGCGAAAGACAAGGAGGGTGGGGGCCGTTCTAATCTCTGGGGGGAGTTGATTCCAGAGGGCTGGGGCCGCCACAGAGAAGGCTCTTCCCCTGGGGCCCGCCAAACAACATTGTTTGGTCGACGGGACCCTGAGAAGGTCAACTCTGTGGGACCTTATCGGTCGCTGGGATTCGTGCGGTAGCAGGCGGTTCCGGAGGTATTCTGGTCCAATGCCATGTAGGGCTTTAAATGTTTTAACCAATCCAGTTCAGGTGCATATGAAGAACAGAGAGGTTAGGAAAAGTGGATTTCCAGTACAAACCAAGATTCATTGCAATTGGATATAGGAAAGAGATGATAAAAGAAGGGTAGCATTTGAAAGAGGCTTAAAACTTCCTTCATTGTTTCCATTCATCCCCACCCCCAGCAGATTTACCTGCTGTAACTGTGGCTGTTAAATAGTTAAAGAAGATCTGTTCAATATTATAAACTATGATACAACATAAACATTCTAGAAAGTGTCCAGAGATACTTTACTAGAAGAGCTTTCACTCCTCCACTCGCAACAGAATACCTTACGCAACTAGACTTACAATCCTAGGTTTAGGAAACTTAGAACTACGTCACCTTAAACACGACCAAAGCATAGCCCATAAAATCTTCTGCTACAATGTCCTTCCTGTCAACAACTACATCAACTTCAATCACAACAACACACAAGCACACCGCAGATACAAACTTAAAGTAAACCGCTCTAAATTCGACTGCAGGAAATACGACTTTAATAACTTTAATAACCAAGCAGATACCTGACTCTGCGGTATCGTCACCTAATCCCCAAACTTTACCCTTGACTATCCACTGTTGCCCTTTCCCGATTCCTAAGAGGTCAGTAAGGGGCGTGCATAAGTGCACCAGTGGGCCTTCCGTCCTCATGTTTCTCTCTTACTAGTACAATTGATATAAACATTGTTATATCCTTGTATACCACCAATATGTACTTGATCAAACAAATAAATAAAATTAAAATAAAATGTCAATTTTGAATTTCATAGACAACTCCCAAAATTCTCAGCAAGGGCTGTGCTAACAAGGGAATTCTGGGAGTTGAAGTCTCCACGTCTTGAAGATAACCAAATTGCAAGATATCTAGTTGAATTAGGATTGTATGTTGGATTTGAACCAGAGAACCAAGTCCAACTTGCTTTCAACCAGTGATGGATCGTGACCAGTTGTTTGATTTATTCAATGTATAGTCATACCTTGGCACCTGACTGCTTCAAAACCCATTGAATTTGGTATGCAATGCCTTTTAAAGCAGAGGGAGGGATTCCCCAGCTCCTTCAAAGGGAAGTCTTCACGTAAAAATAAACATTGTTATTTTTACGAAAAAGGACGCCGCAGCGGCGCTGCAAGCAAAGGGTGGTTTTTTCACGTAAAAATAAATATTGTTATGTTTATGAAAAAGGACGCTGCAGTGGCGCTGCAAGCAAAGGGCAGTCCTTTCACGTAAAAATAAACATGTTTATTTTTACGTGAAAGGACCGCCCTTTGCTTGCAGCGCCACTGCGGCGTCCTTTTTCGTAAAAATAACAATGTTTATTTTTACATGAAGACTTCCCTTTGAGGGAGCTGGGGAATCCCTCCCATGAAGAGATTCCGGGGGCCGGAGCTTTGACATCACCGGCAGGTTGCTAAGGATGCCAAAGTGATCACTTCCTGGATTCTATGGAATCCAGGAAGTGATCACCTTGGCGTCCTTAGTAACCTGCCGGTGACGTCAAAGCTCCGAACGCCGAACACAACCCCAAACTTTGCCCGAAGTTTCAAAAAATTTCGTGTTCGGCATACTGAACACCGCAAAATTCGGTACAGACCCGAATTGTGCGGGTTCGGTTGGCCCATCACTATATGTGACCATGGGCATGTTGCAATGGTCATACGTGTGGGAAACAGTCGTAAGCAGGAGTGGGTTGCTACTCACTAGGATGGTCTACCGGTAGCGAATGGTGCGCTGTGCATGGAGCTTCAGTCCTCTTGTGTGCACGCATGCACATCCCAGAGTATATTTTTCCTTTGTGCGCAGAAGCAAAAACACACTGGGGTGCATGTGCACACATGCAAGAAGACTGAAGCTATGTGCACAGCACACTGGTAGCAGCAGTAGTAGGAATCCACTCTGATCATATAAGCCACTTTTTCCAGTACGATTGTAACTTCCAACAATAACTAAACAAACTTGAGGACTGCCTACCTGTATTTTGCTATATACCTCCCAGAGACCTATAAGAGCACACAGAGTTGGCCTCCTCCAGGTCCCGTCAGCCAAGCAATGTAGGCTGGCAGGATCGCGGGGGAGGGCCTGCTCTGTGGCTGCCCCGGCTCTATGGAATCAACTCCCCCCTGATGTCCGTACTGCTCCCACCCTATTGGCCTGAGGGCCATGAACCAACATCAACAATGGGCAAATTGTATGAATGTTTAGTATGCAGGTTGGGTTAGTTTATTATGTTTATTATTTTTAACTAATGGCTTTATAACTTAGTTTTATATTTGACTTCTCTTAATTGTCTTGCATTTTATATTGTTGTAAGTCGCCTTGAGTCCTTCAGGATTGGGCGGCATAGAAGTCGAAATCATAATAAATAAATAAGTCAGTCAGTCAGTCAGTCAGTCAGTCAGTCAGTCAGTAAGTAAGTAAACAAACAAACACACAAATAAATAAATAAATAAATAAATAAATAAATAAATAAATGGATGGATGGATAGATAGATAGATAGATAGATAGATAGATAGATAGATAGATAGATAGATAGATAGATAGATAGATGGATAGATGGATAGATGGATAAATAAATATTTGTAGCTCAGGGTTAAAAGCTTAACTTGGTTGTTTGTGTGCATCATTTCATTACACCCAGGGGTGGGCTACTAGCCGGAATGCTAAATTGGGCTCACTGCCGCGGCTCGTAAGTGCTAGTGGGGTCAGCACGATTTTGCTTCTGCACCTGTGGAGGTAGCAGAATTAGGCATGGAGCTGCAGGTGCGCTCGTGTTTTGGGATGCACGGAAGGAAAAAAAAAACCCTTGGTGAAACACAGGCGCACCTGTAGTTCCGTGCACGATTTTGCTACTTTCACAGGTGCAGAAGCAAAATCGCGCTGGTCCCGCTACCACTCACGAGCGAGGCGGCGAGCCTAATTTAGCCTTCTGGCTAGCAGCCTACCCCTGATTACACCCCACTAGCTAACATCAGTGTTAGGGAGTGTGGAATTTTCTCCCTGTTTATTTAGGTAGCTTGCACCTGCTCCGAGTCCTCGGAGAGGGGGCGGCATACAAATCTAATTTAAATAAATTAAAAAACAATATTACATAGAAAATCGTGTTTATATAGGGTAGCTGCAGCGGTGGGCTATTAGCCAGAATGCTAAATTTATTTATTTATTTATTCATTTGATTTTTATGCCGCCCTTCTCCTTAGACTCAGGGCGGCTTACAACATGTTAGCAATAGCACTTTTTAACAGAGCCAGCCTATTGCCCCCACAATCCGGGTCCTCATTTGACCCACCTCGGAAGGACGGAAGGCTGAGTCAACCTTGAGCTGGTGATAAGATTTGAACCGTTGACCTGCAGATCTACAGTCAGCTTCAGTGGCCTGCAGTACCGCTCTCTACCTGCTGCGCCACCCCACCCCACCCCTGTGCTTGCCGCTGCGGCTTGTAAATGCTTGCGGGGCCAGTGCGATTTTGCTTCTGCACCTGTGGAAGTAGCAAAATCGCACATGGAGCTGCAGGTAAGCCCATGTTTTGGTGAGGGTTTTTTGCATCCGCACATGCCGAAACACGGGCGCACTTAATAATAATAATAATAATAATAATAATAATAATAATAATAATAATTTATTAGATTTGTATGCCGCCCCTCTCCGAAGACTCGGGGCGGCTCACAACAAGCGATAAAACAATATTGTACAGGCACAAATCTAATATTAAGAAAAAACTAAAAACCCTATCAATTTAAAAAACCAAACAACACATACATACCAAACATAAATTATAATAAGCCTGGGGGAAAGGTGTCTCAAATCCCCCATGCCTGGCGGTATAGATGGGTCTTAAGTAGTTTACGGAAGACAAGGAGGGTGGGAGCAGTTCTAATCTCCGGGGGGAGTTGATTCCAGAGGGCCGGGGCCGCCACAGAGAAGGCTCTTCCCCTGGGGCCCGCCAGACGACATTGTTTAGTCGACGGGACCCGGAGAAGGCCGACTCTGTGGGACCTTATTGGCCGTTTTGCTACCTCCACAGGTGCAGAAACAAAATCGCGCTGGCCCCACACGCACTTATGAGCTACAGCCTGCAAGCACAATTTAGCGTTCCGGCTAGTAGCCCACTGCTGGGTAGCTACCAAGTAGGGGTGTAGTTTTCTCCTTGATTAGGGTGTTGTTCTCTGCCTGTTTGTCAGGTGCAAATCTCTGTTTATTTGTGTGCCGTGCTGGAGAGGATGTGTTCTGGATCCCCCCCACTTCTAGGTTTTTGGCTGCCTTTGCTTGGTGTCTAAATATTTATTTCTATACGGGTGTTGATGGCTGTTTTGTCTGAATGGCAAACTTCCAGGAACTTCCTAACATTTGGGGATTTGGCTTGGTCTAGTATGCTGGCAATTTTCCAGCTAGTGAGTATACGTTTAAGGCTGCCTACACATGAAATAATTGTGGTCTTCCTTTTCTGCAAGGCGCTTTGCTATACACAATGAGTAATCTATGTTATGTGATAGCAGTGGCAGGAATAGCTGAACAGAGCTAGAGAGATTCCTAGAAGTTGATCAATTCTCATTGCTGGCTAGCAACGAATCTATAAAAGCAGTTTCTGTACAAGGAACGTTTTTGGTGGGATAATAAATGCTGCAAGCTTTATTGAATTATAGAGCGAAATGCAGAAATATATTCTCTTTGGAAGACCGCTTCACTTAGGTAGATTTGATTACATTTCAGTAGATCATGTGTTTTCCCCAGCCATATAAATTTAGTGGTATCTGCTACACTTGTTGGGTCTTTGCTATCTACTCGGGAGAGCACGACCTATATAGTATATATACAGTATATATTATCAGGAAAATATGTTACACACACACACAAACACACACGCACATTTTCGCAGCTTTACTTCTATGTTAAAATGCTGAAAAAACGAAGCTTAAACTGGAGCTCCAAAGGGATATGATCTGAAAGGTCTATTGATTTTTTTTAAAAAGATACATAAAAGTTATGAATCCAGGAAATCTTTCTTCTTGCTTTGGAAGTGATAATGAACATCTAGGCTGCTGTGATGAAAAGTAATTGAAAAAGGAAGCTGAGCCCTATCTGCTACTCTCTCTCTCTCTTTCTCTCTTGCTCATTTTCTTTCTTTATTATCCCGTCTCTCTTTATCTCTTTCTCTCTCACACTATCTGTCTCTTTCCCTCTTTCCCTCTCCCTCCCTCTCTTTATCTCTCCTGCTCAGTTTCTCTCTCCATTATCTCTGTTTTTTCTCTTTCTCTTTCTATCTCTCCCTCCTCCTCTCACCCCCTCTGTCTTTATCCTCTTTGCTTATTTTCTCTGTCTATTATCTCTCTTTCTCTCTTTGTCTCTTTCTCATCCCCCTCTCTCTTTATCCCTCTTGCTCACTTTCTCTCTCTATTATCTCTGTCTCTCTCCGTTTCTTTATCTCTCTCTGTCTCTTGGTCTCTCTCTCTCTCTCTCTCTCCCATCACTCCCTCTCTCTTTATCTCTCTTGCTCACTTTCTCTCTCTCTTTATTATCTCTCTCTCTCTTTATCTCCCTTTATTTCTCTGTCTTTCTTTCTCTCTCTTCCCCTCTCCCCTCTCCCCATCTTTATCTCTCTTGATCATTTTCTTTCATTATCTCTTTCTCCCTTTATAGCTCTCTCTCTCTGTGTATGTGTGTGTGTGTGTTTCTTTCTCTTTCTCTCTCTTTTTCTCCCTCTCTCTTTACTTATTTTTCTTTTTCTCTAACTCATATTTCTAAAATAAATTTATATATTTTATTTTTATATATGCAACAATACTCTCTGTAGGACAGTCAGAATAATGGCAGCTGTGCCTCTGCTGATGCATTAATAAAACACTCAATTGTATTTTTTTGTTATAAATTCATCATTCCTCTCTCAGAAAGAACAATATGAACTGGATATTAATGCTTGTTTTTACAAGTAGCATGATGTGCAGTAAGTTAAACTCATATATAACTAAATGTGTTAACTCCCTACACTCTGAGTAAAAGTTGTGGCTACTTTAAGAGTTGCAATAACTTTAATGAATGCTTTATTTAAAGTAGCAACATCTTTTTTTAACTTTAACCCAACAGGAAGTATGACTACTTTAATGAACAACATAGAGGTTTGGGGGAGATTTGAAGCACTGAATAATTTCTGAATCGTGCACAGCCTTAGAAATAATTGTTGGTTACATAATGTGAGATTTTAATCCAGGTCTTAATATTTGTTTATCTTCTCCTTTGTTTTCCAGACATTTATAGTACTGAACAAAGGGAAGACGATCTTTCGTTTTAGTGCCACTCCTGCCTTGTACATTCTTACTCCTTTTCATCTAATCAGAAGAATAGCAATTAAAATTCTGGTACATTCATATCCTTTTACCTGGGTTTTTTTCCCTGACCAAGTTATATGAACTTCATTGAGTTGGGTTGCTCTTATTCATTTAGAGCTAGGTCTGAGGGTGTCTTCCAAATATTTTGAAATATAGCTCCAAGATTTTTTATTTTTTATTATTTTCATAGCCTCAGTTGCAGATCGGGGATTATAGAAACTGTAATCCAAACCATCTGGAAGACACCATATTGCTTCCTTCTTCTCCTCTTATTCTGAATGTATTCATAGATGCTGTTAAACATTAAAGACCTGCAGAGGGAAAAAGGAAGTATATTACCTAGCAAAAATGAAACAAAATCTCTCAGTTCTACAAACCAGGAGATAGCTGGTTTATAGATGCAAATTGAACCCTGTGAATATTTTCCCATTTATTTTGCATAATACCTCTTTGCAGGATTTCTTTTATTTTATATAATTTGTTCTGCTTTGCTTATCATGGGATCACTTTTGACCATCAAATACCATGTGAACCCAAGGTGGTAGCTCTAGGAATGTGTTTCAAAAACCAGGTCCAATTGTTCAGCTTTTGCAAGTACATTTATTTTTATTATTAACTCTTCAGAAAAGGGTTAAAAAAATAGATGAAATTGTGCTTTTAGTTCGAATGAATGCTTAAATAAGGGGGGGAGGGTAGTCTATTTCAACTTTCTTATTATGCACTGGATTTATGCATATATGTTAATTTTTAATTTTTGAAGCACGAATAATTTTTGAAGAATGCACACAAAGCCTCTTTAAACCATGTCTATTTGTTTGTCTTGGGTGAACATTATAACTGGGTAAGTGTGTATTTCATTTTTGCTTTTTCAATGAATGACATGTACTTTTAAAAACAGATTGACACCCCCCCCCCCCCCAATAACTGCAAAAGATACATTTTTCCTGATAAAGTGACACAAAGAGAATGTATTTCAATTATGCGCTGATGAAACTTAGCTATATTGTATTATGGACGTTAATGAAATTTCTTTCATTATATATTTAATTCTGTAGCTATGGGAATGCAGCTTATTAGTGGGAACAATTTGTAGTATCTTGCAGATATTTGAAAGTGATGCTGGGTGATACAATGGGAGATTTTTTGTTCTTCATAATGTTCTTCAAATTTCGGTTTACATACCTTGCACTGAACCATATTTTAGCCTAATTGCTAGTTTACCCAGGCTTAAAGCTAGCTAATAGAATAGAATAGAATAGAATAGAATTTTTATTGGCCAAGTGTGATTGGACACACAAGGAATTTGTCTTGGTGCATATGCTCTCAGCGTACATAAATAAAATATACATTTGTCAAGAATCATGTGGTACAACACTTAATGATTGTCATAGGGGTCAAATAAGCAATGAAGAAGCAGTATTAATAAAAATCTTAGGATATTAGCAACAAGTTACAGCCATACAGTCAACATGGGAGGAAATGGGTGATAGGAATGATGAGAAAAACTAGTAGAATAGAAGTGCAGATTTAGTAGAAAGTCTGACAGTGTTGAGGGAATTATTTGTTTAGTAGAGTGATGGCGTTCGGAAAAAAACTGTTCCTGTGTCTAGTTGTCTTGGTGTGCAGTGCTCTGTAGCGACGTTTTGAGGGTAGGAGTTGAAACAGTTTATATCCAGGATGTGAGGGGTCAGTAAATATTTTCCCCGTCCTCTTTTTGACTCGTGCAGTATACAGGTCCTCAATGGAAGGCAGGTTGGCAGCAATTGCTTTTTCTGCAGTTCTCTAAAGTCTGTGTCAGTCCTGTTGGGTTGCAGCACCAAACCAGACAGTTATAGAGGTGCAGATGACAGACTCAGTGATTCCTCTGTAGAACTGTATCAGCAGCCCCTTGGGCAGTTTGACCTTCCTGAGCTGGCACAGAAAAAACATTCTTTGTTGTGCTTTTTTGATGATGTTTTTGATGTTAGGTGACCATTTTAGGTCTTGAGATATGATAGAACCTAGAAATTTGAAGGTCTCTACTGTTGATACTGTGTTGTCTAGTATTGTGAGAGGTGGAAGGGTAGAAGGGTCCTGAAGTCTACCACCAGGTAAGTCTAGTCGTATGCATCCAGAAACCAAAGTTAACTTAATTGAAGCTAAGCCAAGGTCGAGAACAATTGTTGAGAACAGTGGTGAATAGGTTATTATTATTATTTTATTATTATTATTTATACATACAAACATAACAATGAGAAACAAAACAAAGGAAAAAAAAGAAAACATAAATTTGGGGAGTTTACATTCTCTGCTCATTCAGAAGTTCAATTAGAGAATTTTCCATGTTTTTCTTATTTTTTGTTAACGTACTGCTTTGCATTTTTACATATTTACATATTTATCTTTGAATGTTATTTATTAATTTCTTGGATTAAGAAATTAAGAAACAGGAAATTAATGAATAGGTTATTATTAAATCCACCTGCAGATAGTCCTCGATTTATGACCGTAATTGACCCCAGGTTTCTGTTGCTAAGTGAATCATTCAAGTGATTTTCTTCCATTTTACAACCTCTCTTAACAGCCACAGCTGTTAAGTGAACCTGGCTCCCATATTGACTTTGCTTGTCAGAAGGTGGCAAAAGTTGATTACGTGACCCTGGGGCAGTGCAACAGTCACTAAATGAATTGTTGTAAGTCAAGGACTACCTGTATTGGAGCCCAGTGGTGCAATGGTTACAATGCAGTATTGCACTCTAACTTTGCTCACTGCCAGTTCAATCTTATTTATTTATTT
Source organism: Erythrolamprus reginae (assembly GCF_031021105.1). NCBI lineage: Eukaryota > Metazoa > Chordata > Lepidosauria > Squamata > Dipsadidae > Erythrolamprus > Erythrolamprus reginae. Next base: position 7,679,836 of record NC_091963.1, read on the forward strand.
GTTTGTTTGTTTGTTTGTTTGTTCGTTCGTTCGTTCATTCGTTCGTTCATTCATTCATTCATTCATTCATTCATTCATTCATTTATTAGATTTGTATGCCGCCCCTCTCCGTAGACTCCGTAGAATCTCGATGGGCCTCAAGGTTGACTCAGCCTTCCATCCTTCCGAGTTGGTTAAAATGAGGACCCAGATTGTTGGGGGCAATATGCAGACTCTGTAAAACCTCTTAGACAGGGCTGTAAAAGCCCTATGAAGCAGTTTTATTATTAATTGCAAGTAACAAGTACGGTGGCTACCTGTTGGGGGCAACGGTTTGTGTTGTACGTGTAAGGCCTAGAGATACTGACAAAATATTGTCCTATTTTCTGAATTAGGGGAAACTTGTTAAGTATTAAGGAGTGTGCAGAGTAACCCTTGAGTTAGAATAGAATAGAATAGAATTCTTTATTGGCCGGGTGTGATTGGACACACAAGAAATTTGTCTTTGGTGCATATGCTCTCAGTATACATGAAAGAAAATATACATTTGTCAAGAATCATGTGGTATAACAATTAATGATTGTCATAGGGGTCAAAAAAGCAATGAGGAAACAATCAATGTTAATATAAATCATAAGGATACAAGCAACAAGTTACAGTCATACAATCATAAGTGGGAGGAAATGGGTGATAGGAATGATGAAAAAAAATTATAATAATACTAGTGCAGACTTAGTAAATAGTTTGACAGTGTTAAGGGAATTACTTGTTTAGCAGAGTGATGGCGTTCGGAAAAAACTGTTCTTGTGTCTAGTTGTCTGGGTGTGCAGTGCTGTGTAACGATGCTTTGAGGGTAGGAGTTGAAACAGCTCATGTCATTATTTACATTGACAATATATATTATTTACATTGGCAAATAGCTTAGTCAAGAACAATCCTGGTTATACACAATTACCTCAGTCAATACTCACAATACATATACAATATTATAAGCCTCTCTCAATACATTAAACAATACTATAAGCCTTACTTACAAAACACATTAAACATCATTTGAACACACAGTTCTACAGCATAGTCATGTGGGCAAACCAGAAATAGCAGAAAGTAATCAGAGAGAGCTTCTGGCTCCCTCTTATGGCTAGCCGCAACACTACCTCTTAAAGCAATAGTGTTCTAATATATGTAAGCATACATTGTTGGCTTATGTTATATATTGCCAAACCCAACTAGTTATGCACATAGCACTAACAAAACTGAAAATGTTTCAAATGATAATTTCACTTCTCCACTAAAGATATTCAGCCTGTCCGTTTTCTTTAAAGGCGGGCCTACTCCAAAGAGTTATATAAACAATTGCAACAGGTAGTTCTTGACTTACAACGGAGACCCTTCAAAGTTACAACGGCACTGAAAGGAGTGACTTATGACCATTTTCCACACTTATGACTGTTGCAACATCCCTGTGGTCATATGACCATAGATGTTTGGCAATGGATTTGTATTTATATGATGGTTGCATGATCAGCTTTTGTAAACTTCTGACAATTCGACAGCAAAGCTAATTCACTTTAAAATGTGCCACTAATTTAACAACTGCAGTGATTCACTGAATAACCATCATAAAACGAGGCAAACTTCTCTCCGCTTTGCAACATAAATTTTGGGCTCAATATTGTTAAGTCGAATATCTGTACTGTACAATAATGTAAGGGTAAAAAGGATAAGGTTATCATTTCACATATTGTGCAGAAAATTGCATTTTTTTTTCAGATCAGAGGTAAGCTCAGATTTGCAGTTCTTTGAGAAAAGGTTGGCGATATTGTCTTGCAGCTAAGGATTAGACCAGGGCTGTCAAACTCATGTCATCATTTTATTTATTTATTTATTTATTGGATTTGTATGCCGCCCCTCTCCGGAGACTCGGGGCGGCTAACAGCAATAATAAGGCAGCGTACAATAATAATCCAATACTAAAAACGATTAAAAACCCATTAATATAAAAAACCAAACATACATACAGACATACCATGCATAAAATTGTAAAGGCCTAGGGGGAAAGAGTATCTCACTTCCCCCAAGCCTGGCGGCAGAGGTGGGTTTTAACAAGCTTACGAAAGGCAAGGAGGGTGGGGGCAATTCTAATCTCTGGGGGGAGTTGGTTCCAGAGGGCCGGGGCCGCCACAGAGAAGGCTCTTCCCCTGGGTCCCGCCAAGCGGCATTGTTTAGTTGATGGGACCCGGAGAAGACCCACTCTGTGGCAGTGTCATGTGACATATCGGGACTTTCCCCTCTTTCACTAAACTGAGGTGGATGTGGTCAGTGCATGACGGATCTGGCCAGGGGTGGGCTATTGCCCAGATGAGGGGGGGACACAGTGGGGTAGCGAAAATGGATCTCCACCCCAGAGCACCCAATTTGCATTGAAAGATGTTGAAAGAGAATGCAGGGCGTCCTGCATAAGCCATGCCCACAGTGTGGTAGTAAAAAGTTTGGCAGCCCTTCACTGCATCTGGCCTATGGGCTGGGAGTTCATAGCCTTTGTAGCATTTAGACTTAAATACTGCTTCATAGTGCTTTTACAACCCTCTCTAAGCAGTTTACAGAATCATTTATTTATTTTTATTTTTATTTATTTATTTTGTCCAATACACAATGAGGGTTTTAGTGGGTATATATCTATACACACATAGTAAAATACATGATGAAGGTTATAGAGGAGATACTCATAGTAAAATATATCTAAGAAAGAATAGAAAAGAAGGTATAGTAATAGAACATATCAATGAAAGAATAGAAGAAGAGATATAGGAATAGAAGAAAAGTATAGGAGATATAGGAGAGCAATAGGACAGGGGACGGAAGGCACTCTAGTGCACTTGTACTCGCCCCTTACTGGCCTCTTAGGAATCTGGATAGGTCAACCGTAGATAATCTAAGGGTAAAGTGTTGGGGGTTTGGGGATGACATTACGGAGTCTGGTAATGAGTTCCACTCTTCAACAACTCGGTTACTGAAGTCATATTTTTTACAGTCAAGTTTGGAGCGGTTAATATTAAGTTTAAATCTGTTGTGTGCTCTTGTGTTGTTGTGGTTGAAGCTGAAGTAGTCGCCGACAGGCAGGACGTTGCAGCATATGATCTTGTGGGCAATACTTAGATCTTGTTTAAGGCGTCTTAGTTCTAGGCTTTCCAGGCCCAGGATTGAAAGTCTAGTCTCATAGAGTATTCTGTTTCGAGTGGATCAGCCTCTTGCCCCCAACAAGAACAGTGGAAAAATGTCACAAGGTGTACACATCTTGTAGCCAAGGAATAGAGTTGGGAGCAACTCATTTTACCCACCTCGAAAGGAGGGAAGGATGGGTCAACCTTGAGCTGGTGGTGAGATTTGAACTGCTGAACTACAGTTAGCAGTCAGCTGAAGTAGCCTGCAGTGCTGCACTCTAACCACTGCGCCACTCAGGCTCAGTTTGACACCGCAAAGGGATATTAAGATACCTTATCCCTTATCCCTTTTTGACAACAAAAGCATCACATTGGATATGTTTCTCTTTAGTGTAATATGAATAAAAATTGCTCCACTTTGGTGACAGTAAGTGATCTTAGAGCAGGGGTCTGCAAACTTGGCCACTTTAAGACCTCTGGACTTCAACTCCCAGAATCCTCCAGTCAGGGAGTTGAAGTCCACAAGTTTTAAAGTGGCCAAATTTAGAGACCCCTGTCTCCAAACTCAAAATCCCCAAAGTGAATCAGGGTTGAATCTGTGGGGGTCTTGTAGTCTCTGTGCTTAGAGGTTTTCTTGCAGATGTTTCAACATTGAACTAGTTAGAAACATAGAAACATAGAAGACTGACGGCAGAAAAAGACCTCATGATCCATCTAGTCTGCCCTTATACTATTTTTTGTATTTTATCTTAGGATGGATCTATGTTTATCCCAGGCATGTTTAAATTCAGTTACTGTGGATTTACCAACCACGTCTGCTGGAAGTTTGTTCCAAGCATCTAGTACTTTTTCAGTAAAATAATATTTTCTCATGTTGCTTTTGATCTTTCCCCCAACTAACTTCAGATTGTGTCCCCTTGTTCTTGTGTTCACCTTCCTATTAAAAACCCTCCCCCCCTAAACCTTATTTAACCCTTTGACATAGTTAAATGTTTTGATCCTGTCCCCCCTTTTCCTTCTGTCCTCCAGACTATACAGATTGAGTTCATGAAGTCTTTCCTGATACGTTTTATGCTTAAGACATTAACATCGTTGGTGCAGCTAGATCAGCAGTTAGCATTGTTAGGTACTGAAAGATCTCCAAGAAAATGAAGCTCCCATAGTTCATCCCTGAGCTACAAATATTCTCATCTATGGTAGGTAGGGTACCAATAAAATCCAAGGGCTGTAGGATAGACTGACAAACGGGGGGAACCAATCCCAGAAGAAGACATGTCTAACATTTTCATATTGTTTCGAAATCATGCATGGGATAGAAGAGGTGGATAGAGAAAAAATCTTTTCTCTATCACACAATACTAGGACAAGTGGCCACTCCCTAAAGCTCACAGGTAAGAAAGTGAGAACAAATCAAGGGAAATATTTCTTCACCCAGAGGGTCCTTGGTTTATGGAATTCACTTCCAGAAGAGGTCGTGACATCTGTCAACCTGGGTAGCTTCAAGGCAGGATTAGACAGATTCATGGATGCCAAGTGTGTCGGTCGCTATTGAAACGGATGTCCATGTGCCACCTCTATGTTGGTTGGGGCAGGCAGGATTCCCTTGGGTACCCTTTGTTGGGGGTCAAGGGAAAGGGAGGGTCTTGCTTTCTCTTTCTGCTCAAGATCCCCATGGACAATTGGTGGGTACACAGAATGCTGGACTCGATGGGCTTTGGCCTGATTCAGCATGGCTCTTCTTATGTTCTCATATTGTAATGTGGGAGGGAGAGGAACTGAGTTTTAATTTATGCATAAAATGCAACATACTTGACATTATGCACAAGAATTATTACATGTTGATGTTAGTCATTTCCCCCTGCAGCTTGTGTGCCAGCATAACATTCAGATGTAAGAATTAGATGCAAAGGGAATCCAGAATAATTTAGCCACCCCGCCATCAGCCCGAGACCTGGTGGATAACGCTATAAGCAAAGAAGAAGACACTTTTGGGAAGATGGGTTGTCTAGTTGAGCGTAGGAGGGTCAGGTTTCTTGCTCCCAACTCTATTCCTTGGCTACAAGATGAGTACACCTTGTGACATTTTTTCACTGTTCTCGCGGGCTGTTGCTTTTTGCTCTGTGGCTGCTGTCAATACAATGAGTCTTTAAGAATGCAAGGCCAAGCAAATGTCGTTCTTCCCTTGGGTTTCCAGGAAGAGATTTCACTCCTTACATCCTGGAGGAATGTGTGGGTGGATTTATACCAACAGTCAGATATAATTCTTCTGTCTGGCTTGGAAACATGAACGACGCCAGGGTTGTACCTTATATATATCTCAGCACAGAAAGCTTAAGTCTCTAACCTATGTTGCAGCCTGCAATGTCTAATGCACAGGGCTGTAGGCAAGAGCTGAGATTTGATGTCTTAATACAAGCAAGTGTATGTGCTTTACAAATTGGTTGAAGCAGATTTATTAAAATGCATGTCCCCGATGACTCGGCACAAAGCACGCGTCATGCTTTCTGGTTCTCTTGATACTCGATCGAAAGACAGGGCTCATGCGGGATAAATGTGCATTTAATAAGTCTGCCTCCTTTTTCAAGAAACATTGGATCAACTGAGTCGCGTTCCCTCGTTGAATCAGTGAAAAAGTCAAAATCTCTTCTATTTGATACCTGCATCGAGCAAACAGTTTAAATTGAAAAACCAGGTTGCATGATTTCTCGTCTTTTAAAAACCAGGATGGATAACTTATTTTGTTAATCACAGGCATTTTAGTCCTGCTTGTACTATTGGCTATACATTAATCTTAACTTGTGTGCACTTTGATGATGGTACACAATTCACAGTGGTTCATGACTAATGGAGACAATAATATGACTCTATTCAGCAATTTTTCTGCCCCTTGTTATATCACCAAGCAGTGATACCTGAATACTTCAACATACTTGCAATAAAGTTGCTTTACTAAAGATAAAAATAAAAACTGAATGCAACTTGGCACCTAATAAGTAGTGTTGGGCGAACCGAACCCGCACAATTCGGGTCAGTACCGAATTTGGTGGTGTTTGGCATGCCGGACCCGAACCCGAAACTTTTGTAAAATTCGTGATTTAGTTTGGCGTCCGTGCCGAATGCCGCGAATGCCGCGAAAGCCACCGCCTGGCTGTCATCTGCTGAGAAGAGGAGGAGGAGCCGGGCGCCAGTGGCGGTGGTGGAAGGCGAACACCGGGGAGCTGTCAGCCGGTCTGGAGGCTGGGAGGGAGGCACAAAAGGAGTTGGGGAATCCCACGAAGAGATTCTGGGGACGGAGCTTTGACATCATGTATACTGGCAGGTTGTTAAGGATGCCAAAGTGATCACTTCCTGGATTCCATGGAATCCAGGAAGTGATCACTTTGGCATCCTTAGCAACCTGCCGATATACGTGACGTCAAAGCTCCGCCCCCGGAATCTCTTCATGGGAGGGATTCCCCAGCTCCTTCAAAGCTCCTTTTCATCTTTTTTTTTTTATTTTTACAAAAAAGAACGCCGCAGTGGCGCTGCAAGCAAAGGGAGGTCTTTGCATGTAAAAATAAATGTTTTTATTTTCACGTGAAAGGACCTCCCTTTGCTTGCGGCGCTGCTGCGGCGTCCTTTTTTGTAAAAATGATTTTTTTTTTACATGAAAAGACCTCCCTTAGGAGGAGCTGGGGAATCCCTCCCACGAAGAGATTCCGGGGGCGGAGCCTTGATGCCATGAACCGTTTGGGTTCGGGTTTGACCGAATTTTGCGCGAAATTCGTCCGAACTTGTCAAACCCGAACACCATTGGGTTCGTCCATCACTACTAATAAGCATGAAGGTTTTTGGTGATTATAAATGCTTTTGTGCATACAGTAGTCCTTAATTACAACAGTTCATTTAGTGATGGTTTGAAATTGCAACAGCACTGGAAAAAAGACACTTACTCCAGTGTTTCTTAAAGTGTGGTCCTAGGATGCTTGAAGACCTCCCAAGACTCTCTCGGAGGGGCGGTGGGGGGATATAAAATACAAATTATTTGTCTGAAAAAACCCAATAAAAATGAAACCTCTTAATTGTGAGAAGCAACTACATCCATTTAAATTTTATTTTTTTGTTTCATTTATTTAGTTGTATCCCTTGTTTGTTATGTTTACAAATAATGCCAGGCACCGAACATGTGCAATATATCTTCCTCTTCTTATTTTCAACACAATAACAACCTTTTGTGAGGTCAGTTGCGCTGAGAGCGAGAGTTGTTGACTCACCTAGCGGGCATTCATGCCTAAAGTGGGACAAGAATTCAGTCTCTGGGTGATTGGCCTGAAGTCATCTAAGTCAGTGTTTCCCAACCTTGGCAATTTGAAGAGATCTGGACTTCAACTCCCAGAATTCCCCAGCCAGCATTTGCTGGCTGGGGAATTCTGGGAATTGAAGTCCAGATCTCTTCAACTTGCCAAGGTTGGGAAACACTGATCTAAGTGGTTTTCATTTTATACGGAGAGCATATGCACCAACGCCAAATTCCTTGTGTGTCCAATCACACTTGGCCAGTAAAGAATTTTATTTGATTTATTTGATGACCAAATCAAGACTTGAACTCATGATCTCCTAGGAGGATTTTTCTCCTCCAATACCAAAACCTTTTATTCAAGAACTGCAGTTACTCCTCCACTTACAACCATAATTGAGCCCAACACATTGCTAGCACAATCTATTTGCTAAGTGAATTTGTCCTGTTTTTGCGATCTTTTCTTGCCATGGTTGTTAAGTGAATCACTGCAGTTTTCAAGCTATTAAGGGAATCTGGCTTCCTCATTACTTATAAGAAGGTTGCAAAAAAGGGATCATGTGACCTCACAACCCTGCACCCGTCGTAAATGTGAGTCAGTTGCCAGGTGTCTGAATTTTGGTCACATGACTTCATTCCGTTGTAACTTTCTCAACAGTCACTCAATGAACTGTTGTAAGTTGAGGACCACCTGTATTTCGTGACAGTTATTGGCTTGTGAACAGCACTTAGCACCAGTATCTGCTACAACAGTGCCCCCCAACCTTTGGGGCGCCTGGGACCGGAGAGTGGGTTTTTCCCCACAGACCGGAGGGGGCGTGTTTCGTGCGCTGCCTGCCTCCCATGGATGGGGCTTCGCTTGTTTGTGCAGCTCAGTTTCTGGCATGACATGGCCCAGTGTTGGTCCACAGATGGGGGGTGGGGGGTGGGGCGGAGGCCCCGGTGATACAAGTCATGATGCAAAAAAGGTGACGTGTACCTGATGAAGTCATAATGCCAAGGATGCCACTAGGCCCTTTGCAGCTGTCAGGTCCCTTCAGCATCCAGGGCGAACCATGTGTTTGCCACAGTGATATTATGGTGTCTGCCCCTGCACAGCATGTGCGGTAACGGGAGATTAAAACAGAACAGAATATAGCATGGAATGGAATGGAATGGAATCAGAATAGAACAGAACAGAATAGGACAGGACAGGATAGAATATAGAATGGAGTAGAATGGAATAGAATAAGAACAGAACAGAATAGAACAGAACAGCAGAATGGAACGGAACAGAACAGAATATAGAACGGAGTAGAATGGAATGGAATAAGAATAGAATAGAACAGAACAGAATAGGACAGGACAGGACAGAATATAGAATGGAGTGGCACGGAACGGAACAGAACAGAACATAATATAGAATGGAGTAGAATGGAATGGAATAAGAATAGAATAGAACAGGACAGAATAGGACAGGACAGGAGAGAATATAGAATGGAGTGGCACGGAACAGAACAGAACATAATATAGAATGGAGTAGAATGGAATGGAATAAGAATAGAACAGAACAGAACAGCGGAATGGGACAGAACAGAATATAGAATGGAGTAGAATGGAATGGAATAATAATAGAACAGAACAGAACAGCAGAATGGAACAGATGGAACAGAACAGAACCGAATATAGAATGGAGTAGAATGGAATGGAATAAGAACAGAATGGAACGGAACAGAACAGAACAGATTAGACTAGACAAGACAAGACTTCTTTATTGGCCAAATGTGATTGAACACGCAAGGAATTTGTCTTTGGTGCATATGTTCTCATTGCACATTGAAAGAAAAGATACAATTTTCAAGAATGATAAGGTACAACATGTAATGATCTTGTTGTACAAATAATAAAATATTCTCACGGCCCTCTTTTTGACCAGCTAGCCAGCCTGGGGACTGCTCGTTTTTGCCTTCCCAGGAATTTAGATTACTGGATCTAAACCTTCAGGAAGAGGTTTAGATCCAGTAATAAAGAACTTACCATGGCTTCTTTTTGAGAGAATCATGCTCAGAAAAGATAGAAGAGAATATTTATAGCTCAGGGTTGAAATGTGGGGCCCTCAATGCCTTCTGAGCTTGGTAGTTTTCTTGCAGATGTTTCGTTACCCAACTAGGCAACATCATCAGTGCTAGAAGAAAGGGTTTGCAGAGTGGAGGGAGGAGGAGGCAGGTGCTCTCTGAGCTGGATGGGTTTTTTTGCAGACGTTTTGTTATCCAACCAGGTAACACCGTCAGTGTTGGAAGGCTCCACTCTCTTTATATGCAGTGGCTTGACTTCTTAGTGTTGGAAGGAGTGGTCTTGTTGGTTCCTTCATTAGGTTGTGGTTTAATGTTAGCCTGTTTATCTGAATTGATGGTTCCTTGACTGGGGCGTTTTTTACTTCTTAATTGTTGGTTTAGCATTGATCTTTGGCGTTAATCTCTGCTCATCTGAGGGTTGGATGGCTACCAATTTAGGAGAGCACTAAGGACCCCACGTTTCAGTTGTTCAGCTAAACCCGATTAATGAATTTGCTGATGCTATAGCTAAAAGCAGAAGAAGTTTGCACTGGCAGAAGCAGAGCGCCAGATGTGAGAGAGGAGGAGATAAAATATTTCTGAACTCTTTTTTTTCTCCCCACTATGAGCAAACTTTCCTTTGCAATGCTCATTGTGCCATAGCATAATAAGAAAATAAATGAGCTGGAATGTGTCTTGAAGATCCTGCTGCTTTTGTCGGAACGAGACAGCGGCAGAGTTGTGCTGCAAATCTTCCCTCCGTTTGCATATGTGTGCATGTATCCAAAGGGGTGGGACTTAACAACATGACAACACAACGCCGCCCTCATTATTCTGCTCCGTCTGCCTCTTGTGGAGGCTGCTGTTTCATCAAAGAACAATGAAGTTGAAATCCTCTTAGGCTCAAGACTTCAACTCCAGAGGAAATGTCGCAAAGACAGCTCAGTAACACTTAAATCGGAACAGAGCTGGAAAGGACCTTGGAGATTGTCTAGACCAGTGTTTTTCAACCAGTGTGCCGTGGCACACTAATGTGCCGCGAGACATGGTCAGGTGTGCCGCGAAGAAGGAAACTCAGGTTCCGGTCTCGCAACTTTTTGCTGAGAGAGAGAGTGAGAGTGAGAGAGAGAAAGAGAGAGAGAAAGAGAGAGAAAGAAAGAGAGAGAGAAAGAGAGTGAGAGAGAGAGTGAAAGAAAGAGAGAAAGAGAGAGAAAGCAAGAGTGAGAAAGAAAGTAAGAGAGAGAAAGAGAGAGAAAGAAAGCAAGAGAGAAAGAGAGAGAAAAGGAGAGGAAGGGAGAGAGAGAGAGAGAAATGAGCAAAAAGGGGAGGAAAAAAGAGAAATGAGAAAATGATTGAGACAGAGAATGAGAGGAAAGAGAGAGAAACAAAAGAGAGAGAGAGGTGATTCTTGATTTAAAGCATATGATAAAAAGCACCCAAAGAATAAGAGAGGAAAAAACCCAGCCCTCACCTGTTTTTGGAAATGGTTCAAGAGTGTGTATACACACACACATACACACATACAAGGGTGGGGAGGAGACAGGGATGGAAAAAGAGAGGAGAGTGTCTTAGGATGTCATTTTGTGTCATTTTGGTTGGTGGTGTGCCCCAGGATTTTGTAAATGTAAAAAATGTGCCGCGGCTCAAAAAAGGTTGAAAATCACTGGTCTAGACCAGCGGTTCTCAACCTTTCTAATGCCGCGACCTCTTAATCCAGTTCCTCGTGTTGCGGTGACTCCCAACCATAAGCCGAGTGCCCATTCTCCCAACAGAGCTTGAAGCTGATTGGCAGGAAGGTCAGAGGGACACCCCCACTGTAAAAGCTGGATAGATCAGATTGTAAAAATAGGTTCCAAGGCACCAGAATAGAAGCTTTAGTTGCAGTGTGGTCGGGCAGTAGGGAAAGCAAGTTGGATGCTTGGCTGCATAGCTAGAGGTATAACAAGCAGGAAGAGGGAGATTGTGATCCCCTTATATAGAGCGCTGGTGAGACCATATTTGGAATACTGTGTTCAGTTCTGGAGACCTCACCTACAAAAAGATATTGACAAAATTGAATGGGTCCAAAGATGGGCTACAAGAATGGTGGAAGGTCTTAAGCATTAAACGTATCACGAAAAACTTCATGAACTCAATCTGTATAGTCTGGAGGACAGAAGGGAAAGGGGGGACATGATCGAAACATTTAAATATGTTAAAGGGTTAAATAAGCTTCAGGAGGGAAGTGCTTTTAATAGGAAAGTGAACACAAGAACAAGAACAAGAGGACACAATCTGAAGTTAGTTGGGGGAAAGATCAAAAGCAACATGAGAAAATATATTTTATTGAAAGAGTAGTAGATCCTTGGAACAAACTTCCAGCAGACGTGGTTGGTAAATCCACAGTAACTGAATTTAAACATGCCTGGGATAAACATATATCCATTGTAAGATAAAATACAGGAAATACTATAAGGGCAGACTAGATGGACCCTGAGGTCTTTTTCTGCAGTCAGTCTTCTATGTTTCTATGTTTTTATGTAACACCGTGGGCTCTTAGGCGACCCCTGTGAAACGTTCGTTCGATCCCCAAAGGGGTCCCAACCTCCAGATTGAAAACCACTGGTCTAGACCAACTCTCCGCTCAAACAGGAGACACTATACAATTTGAGACAAGTGATTGTCCAGACTTCCTTTGCAGCTAACAGGATACAAGGCTCCAGTGAAGGGCTGCAATTTTTTTACTACCACGCTGTGGGCGTGGCTTATTTTGTGGGTGTGGCTTGCTGGACCATGTGACCAGTTGGGAGTGGCTTGCTGGCCATGTGACTGGGGATGGCTTAAAGCTCATGTGACTGGCTTAAAGGTGGCCAACTTGACGTCACTCATGTCAAAGGTTTGGGTTAGGGTGCCTGGCCTCTCCTCTCCTCAAAGAGATACAATTTCCCTTACTATCACTGAACATCCAAAATATGCTATTTAATTCTATGTATCTATGCCATATGTGTAGATACATATTACACACAGGCACACAAAAATATACATTATCTACTATATCAGTGTTTCCCAACCTTGGCAACTTGAAGATATTTGGACTTCAACTCCCAGAATTCCGCAGCCAGCAAATGCTGGCTGGGGAATTCTGGGAGTTGAAGTCCAAATATCTTCAGGTTGCAAAGGTTGGGAAAAGCTGTACTATATAAACTGTATGTGTATGTACACATACACACACACACACACACACACACACAGCTCTTCTAAAATTATATACATTCAACCTCATTTACTGTGATACGAAAAACATACCCAAGTTTTTCTACCGGTTCTGCGTACCTGACGGTACCCGTAGATGCCCATCACTAGATGGCTCCATTCTTAAATAATTCCTGTCCTGCTCCCCACATCTTGGTATCTACTCTCTCTAAGTGGAAGAAGGTTGTTGTGCCACATCTTAATTGTGACCCTTCGGGCAAGGGTCTTCAACCTTGGCAGCTTTGTGAAATTCAGCTCCAAGGCTGGAGACCCCTGCCCTATGGGGAAGTTTTGCTACTCACCTCGGCACACCATACGTCAATCATCTTTGTTTTATTTTTCCCTGGTCATGAATGATCATCTTTAATAGTAGTCATTAATGACTACTTCACCTTCAACCGCAACAACACACGGGCACGTAACAGATTCAAACTAAATTTAAACAGCTCCGAACTCGACTGCAGTAAATACGACTTCAGCAACAGAGTGATCGACGGCTGGAATGCACGACCTGACTCTGTGGTTTCTTCCCCCAACCCCAAAATCTTCAACCTTAGATTGTCTACAGTTGACCTCTCCCCTTTTCTAAGAGGTCTGTAAGGGGCGTGCATAATAATAATAATAATTAATAATAATAATTTATTGGATTTGTATGCCGCCCCTTTCCGCAGACTCGGGGCGGCTAACAACAATAATAAACACAACATGTACAATCCAATAATAAAAAACAACTAAAAACCCCTATTATAAAACCAAACATACACACAAACATACCATGTATGACTTGTAATGGCCTAGGGGAAGAACTATCTCATCTCCCCTATGCCTGGTGGTATAAATGAGTCTTGAGTAGTTTACGAAAGACAGGGAGGGTGGGGGTAGTTCTAATCTCCGGGGGGAGTTGGTTCTAGAGGGCCGGGGCCACCACAGAGAAGGCTCTTCCCCTGGGGCCCGCCAAACGACATTGTTTAGTCGACGGGACCTGGAGAAGGCCAACTCTGTGGGACCTTATCGGTCGCTGGGATTCGTGCGGTAGCAGGCGGTTCCGGAGGTAATCTGGTCCAATGCCATGTAGGGCTTTAAAGGTCATGACCGACACAACATAAGTGCATCATTGTGCCTACCGTCCCTGTCCTTCTGTCCTATAGTATTTTTTATCATTATTTTCTATGTCATGTTATATAAACTACTATCCTATATTTGATTGACAAATAAAATAAATAAATAAAAAATATATTGAAAAATGAAGAATAAATAAGAAATGGAATTACTGACTATGTGTAATCCTGGATTGACAACCATTTGTTTAGTGACTGTTCAGATGGCACTGAAAAAAGGTGATTTATGACCAGTTTTCGCACTTATGGTCATTGCAGAGTCCACTTGATCTAAATTTGAGTACTCGGCAACTGACGTACTTATGACAGTTGCACTGTCCCAAGGTCATGTGATCACCTGTTGTAACTTTAACAGCTGGCTTCCGACAATAGCAATAGCATTTAGACCTATATACCGCTTCATGGTGCATTTACAGCCCTCTCTAAGCGGTTTACAGTGTCAGCCTCTTGCCCCCAACAATCTGGCTCCTCATTTTACCCACCTCGGAAGGATGGAAGGCTGAGTTAACCTTGAGCCGGTGGTCAGATTTGAACCGCTGAGCTACAGCTAGCTGACGTAGCCTGACAATCAATGTTGAAAGCCAGATTCACTTAACAACCACACAGTTCATTTAACAACTGCAGTGATTTGCTTAACAGCAATGGCAAATATTATTATTATGTCAGTACAACACAGCAAGCGAGATCACTATGCTGGATTTCGTATTTCATCAACAGTCGGGCGCTTCCCAAGCACCTAGGACTGCGTGATGTAGCGGCGAATTATGTTTGCCGATCCCAGTAAAGCGGCCTTTTGCAATTGACAGATGGAGATTTTGTCAATTCTGATGGTTTTCAAATGTCCGCTGAGATCCTTTGGCACTGCGCCCAGCGTGCCAAGTACCACTGGGACCACTTTCACGGGCTTATGCCAGAGTCGTTGCAGCTCGATTTTTAGATCCTCGTATTTCACTAGCTGCTTCTCCTCAATTCTGCTGTCTCCTGGGATTGCGATGTCGATGATCCATACTTTCTTTTTCTCCACAATCAGGATGTCTGGTGTGTTATGCTTCAGAATTTGGTCAGTCAGAAGTCGGAAGTCCCACAGTAGTTTTGCTTGCTCATTTTCGACCACTTTTTCGGGCTTATGACCCCATCAGTTCTTTGCCACTGGTAAATGGTAGTTCCGGCACAAGTTCCAGTGGATCATCTGTGCCACAGCATCATGTCTATGCTTGTAGTCAGTCTGTGCAATCTTTTTGCAGCAGCTGAGTATGTGATCGATTGTTTCATCTGTTTCTTTACAGAGTCTTTACCATTTCTTTCTTTACAGAATAATAATAATAATAATAATAATAATAATAATAATAATAATAATTTATTAGATTTGTATGCCGCCCCACTCTGTAGACTCGGGGCAGTCATACAATGGGGTGAAACTCAATTCATAACTGTCTTGTATACCCAGGGAAATTTTGGGCTCACATGTGATCTTAAAGTGATGACTACCTATGTTATTTTAGTTCCTGTTTACCTGGGTAATTGGAAAAAAACTGACTGGCTCAGAAAAGTGATGTGCACCCAATAGTGAACAGGAGGTGTAAAAATTCTGCTTAGAATTAGTAGCGGTGGGAAAATCTAGCAATATTGTGGTAGGTGTCAGCCCTTTTGCCAGGGTGGCACAGTGGTTAGAGTACAGCACTGCAGGCTACTACAGCTAACTGCTGGATGTAGTTCACCAATTTAAATCTCACCAGGCTCTAGGTTGATTCAGCCTTCCATCCTTCCAAGGTGGGTAAAATGAGGACCCAGATAGGCTGACTCTGCAAACCACTTAGAGAGGGCTATAAAAGCATTATGAAGCAGTATATAAGTCTAAATGCTATTGCTATTTAGGTAGGCATGCCAAAAAGAAGGCATTAAGGATGCCAGGAATGTTGTTTAGAATAAAACATTTTCCCAGATTCCTCTCTGTTCCATGTTACATCAAGGCTGGGTTATTTTAAGTATCTTTCTTAAGCTTCTCTCTGTCTCAGGACTATGCAAACAGATTCCCTGATATCTTCCCCCAAGGTCAGTTTTACATTTCTTTATATAGATCCTGCATTCCGGTCAGAAAGTCTGATACAACGGCTTATGCTTTGCATGGAGATGTGATTTAATTTTATGACATTTTATCATGAAAGATTTAAGGGCTGCCAGGTAAGCGGAGGGAGTAAACTCGATTGGTTTGGATGGTAGGGTAAGGAGGTTGAATGGCAAGATTGAGGCTAAAACATGCAACGAACATTAACTGGAACTGGATATGTCTAGTCTAGTGAAAAGAAAGACTACGGGGTGACATGATAGCAGTGTTCCAATATCTCAGGGGCTGCCACAAAGATGAGGTAGTCAAATTATTGTCCAAAGCAGGTGACGGTAGAACAAGAAGCAATGGGTGGAAACTAATCAAGGGAGAAGGAACCAGCAAATAAGAAGAAATTTCCTGACAGTGAGAACAATTAACCAGTAGAATGACTTTCTCCCAGAAATGATGGGTGCTGCATTGCTGGATGTTTTTAAGAAGAGACTTGAGAACCTTCTCTCTCTCTCTCTCTCTCTCTCTCTCTCTCTCTCTCTCTCTCTCTCTTCTTCTCTCTCTCTCTCTCTCTCTCTCTCTCTCTCTCTCTCTCTCTCTTTTAGCAAAGTATAGAGTATAGATGTTGACACAAATGATTTTGCATGGTGGGATAATTTATTTATTTAGTTTTATTTATTTATTTTGTCCAATACACAATGAGGGTTTTAGTGGGTATATATCAATATACACATAGTAAAATACAAGATGAAGGTTATAGAGGAGATACTCATAGTAAAATATATCTAAGAAATAATAGAAAAGAAGATATAGGAATAGAATATATCAATGAAAGAATAGAAGAAGAGTTATAGGAATAGAGGAAAGGTATAGGATGATTTTATTTATTTATTTTGTCCACTACACAATGAGGGTTTTAGTGGGTATATATCTATACACACATAGTAAAATACAGTACATGATGAAGGTTATAGAGGAGATACTCATAGTAAAATATATCTAAGAAAGAATAGAAAAGAAGGTATAGTAATAGAACATATCAATGAAAGAATAGAAGAAGAGATATAGGAATAGAGGAAAAGTATAGGAGATATAGGAGAGCAATAGGACAGGGGACGGAAGGCACTCTAGTGCACTTGTACTCGCCCCTTAATGACGTCTTAGGAATCTGGATAGGTCAACCATAGATAATCTAAGGGTAAAGTGTTGGTAAAGTCTTTCATCTTTCATCACAACTTGTTGTAATGGTCATAGGGAATATAAGTTTCGTTCATCAGCCTTGGACTCAGTTACTTTTGAAGTCTTTTCATATCTACGAGATGAACAATAGCAATAGCAATAGGGCTTAGGCTTATATACAGCTTTACAGTGCTTTACAGCCCTCTCTAAGCAGTTTACAGAGTCGGACTGTTGCCCCCAACAATCTGGTTCCCAATTTTACCCATTTTGGAAGGATAGAAGGCTGAGTTGACCTGGAGCCTGTTGAGATTCGATCTGTCAAACTGGTGGCAGCCGGCGATCAGCAGAAGTAGCCTGCAGTACTGCACTCTAACCACTATGCCACCACGGATCTGGTTGATACTGGTAGTTCTTGACTTACAACTATTCAGTTGGAGACCATTGAAAGTTACAACAGCACTGATTTATGACCATTTTTCAGGCTGACAACCTTTGCAGCATCCTCATGGTCATACGATCAGAATTTGGGGGCTGGGCAACTGACCCGTATTGTGTTGTCTCAGGGTCACCAACTTTTGTGACCTTCTGACCAACAAAGTCATTGGGGAAGCCGGATTCACTGTACAGCCATGCTACTAAATTAATAATTGTAATAATTCAATTCATAACTGTTGCAAGAAAGGTCGTAAAATGGGTCGAAACTCACTTAACGGCTGTCTCACTTAGGAACAAGACCTTTTGGGTTCAAGTGTAGTCGTATATCATAAATTACCTCTACCTCTTCAAGCTTTTGTGATTGAATATCATCTATCTATCTATCTATCTATCTATCTATCTATCTATCTATCTATCTATCTATCTATCTATCTATCATCTATCTGTTGTGGTTAGCTCTGCCCCAAGGAATGTGGAGGTGGATGTGGGGGAAACATCAACATGCCACAGGCCTTTTTGCTCCCGATAGAATCCCGATGAAGTCTCCTCTGTCGAAGGAAGCGTGAGTGACAGGGAAGAGGGGAGTTTGGCAGACAGCCCAGGAGGAGATCAATCATCCTTTTCATCCCTGGATTCTGAATAAGAACTTATGACGGACCCATGCATGCGTAGGGTGATGCATAGGAGAGAACAGCTGAAGGATTATTACAGGAGATAAGTGAGGCCACCTGTGGCTGGGTGGGGCTGCTGTAATTAGTGCTACAGATAAAAAGAGCAGCGTGCTGGTTTAGCCTCGTGGAAGTTTATCTGATTCATAGTTTCGTCAAGATCGTGGTTTTCTGTTTCCCTGTTCAAGACTGTGTGTGGAATTTCTGGACTTTGGAATTGGACTCAATTTCCCAGTTACTGGGTGAGAAATTGGATTGCATTTAACCTGTGCCTTGTGTGTACCAGAAAATCCCTTTGACATTTAAAAAGGGAGTTGTTTCTGCTTTTCTGTTGATAAAGACTTTTGGTTTTCCTTCTATCATGTGGTGTGTGTCTGTTTGGACTAATTACCCTGTAATTACAGGCGGTTGGGACATGCGGGCAGAACGCTATCTATCTATCTATCTATCTATCTATCTATCTATCTATCTATCTATCTATCATCTATCTATCTATCTATCTATCTATCTATCTATCTATCTATCTATCTATCTATCTATCTATCTATCTTGTCTGTCTGTCTTGTCCTGTCCTGTCCTGTCCTGTCTTGTCTGTCTGTCTGTCTGTCTGTCTGTCTGTCTGTCTGTCTGTCTGTCTATCTATCTATCTATCTATCTATCTATCTATCTATCTATCTATCTATCTATCTGGATTTTCATGCTGCCCAATTCCCAAGGGATTGTTACTTAGCTGTTGATTAGAATATCTAAACTTTTTGTGGCTAAGAGTTAACTTGTAGGAAGAAGAGAAGGAAGAGTAAGAGATGTGT
>NC_091963.1:7703783-7866283 GCF_031021105.1 Erythrolamprus reginae
ATTGGAGTAGACTGCTTAGAACTTGAATGATAGATTATAAAAAATGTCTCCACTGATAGTTTGGGAAATTAAAAAAAATAATAATCTGAAAAAGGCAGTATTAAAGTTACTCCTGTATTCTTGTTAAGAAAACTACGTACAGTACTTGGTTTTGTCCATTTAATTACTAGGTGTCAAGTTTCACTTGAGTAATCTATCTGCCAAACCTTCCAGATATTGCTGAACCAATTACAGCCATAATGGCCAAATCTGAAGGATTCTTAGGGCAGAAGGTCAGCAGCAATTTAATAAAATAAAATAAATATACATTTGAATTCACCAGAGAGAGCAGGGGTCTTAATGATATAACTAGAGATATTTTTCTCCTGAAAGAAATGGTTTCATTTGAGAAAAGCTTATATGTATAAAAATCCATTGAAGAATATTCAATCACTGATTAGATAATATTTTCAATATTTGATTACTGACTTTGTTTCAAGAATTATTCTCTTCCCAAGTGTTTTCCTGTAAATTTCAACCAAAGTTATATCTGTATAACTTTGTGTATCTGTACATATGTCTGTAGCAAATACAACCATTGCATTTTATTTGTGGAAAGATGCATAAAAGCTGTGAAACAGGAAAAATATTGCAATGCCACAACAGTGAAAGTGTGAAGAGCTCATTTTTAAATATGTTTTAAAATTCAAAACTCCTTCAAAGTTATTTCCTTAACTCATGCCTCCACATTATTCAGTATGTTTATTATGTGCACTATTTTAACCAACTGTGTATTCATGGCGTGGTCCGAACTGCCTCCGTGGAATAAATACGTGGAGTAAGTATCTTTTCAAAACTTTATTTTCTCTTTGAATTTGCATTATATTAGAATCCTGCTCCATATAATTTAAGTTGGGAAGTGGGCAGGTGAGGACCGTCCAGATTCCTGTGAACACTTTATTTATGTTCTCTAGGGTGGATGAATAGTTGGGATGCTAAATCTTAAATTCAAAATTTATTGAAAACTGAAATGGAATTAGTATCTATTAAATGTATATGATTAAATTGTGTTTTGTCAATGTGAATCTTGCGTGTATCGACAGAACACAATTGATTCAGATAAATTATATAAGCTTTTAGAGAGGTGGATTTTTCCCAGAGAAGGTCTGTTATCTAAAGGCTAACAACACACTGCCGCACGAATCCCAGCAACCAGTTAGGTCCCACAGAGTTGACTTTCTCCAGGTCCCGTCGACTAAACAATGTCATTTGGCGGGACCCAGGAGAAGAGCCTTCTCTGTGGCGGCCCCGACCCTCTAGAACCAACTCCCCCCAGAGATCAGAATTGCCTCCGCCCTCCTTGCCTTTCGTAAGCTTCTTAAAACCCACCTCTGTTGTCAGGCATGGGGGAATTGAGATATTCCCTCTCCCCCCCCCAGGCTTATAAAATTTATGCATGGTATGTCTGTATGTATGATTGGTTCCTTAAATTGGGGTTTTTAAAATTACTATTAGATTTGTTTATATTGTCTTTTTACTGTTGTTAGCCACTCTGAGTCTGCGGAGAGGGGCGGCATACAAAACTAATAAATGAATGAATGAATGAATGAATGAATGAATGAATGAATGAATAAATAAATAGACACTTACCTTTAACTGAAATTGGAAAGTGCATACTACAGATAATGTACTACAGATAGTCCTCAACTTACAACCACTCATTTTGTGATTCTTCAGAGTTACACAGCACTGAAAATGTGACTTATGACCAATTTTCACACATATGACCATTGCAGCATGTATCTATGACGATTGCAGTGAACCAGGGTCATGTGATCGCCATTTGTAACCTTCCCAGCCAACTTCCAACGAACAAAGTCCATGGGAGAAGCCAGAGTCATCTAATAACCACATGATTCCCTTAACAACTTCAATGGTTCATTTACCATATTGGCAAAGCTACTTTGCTTAGCCATGAAAATTTTGGTTGCTTATCTATCTATCTATCTATCTATCTATCTATCTATCTATCTATCTATCTATCTATCTATCTATCTATCTATCTATCTATCCATTTATCTATCCATCTTTTTTTCTATGTCTGTCTGTCTGTCTGTCTATCTGTCTCTCTCTCTCTCTCCATCTTTTTTCTGTCTGTCTGTCTGTCTGTCTGTCTCTGTCTCTCTCTCTCTCTCTCTCTCTATCTATCTATCTATCTATCTATCTATCTATCTATCTATCTATCTATTAGATTTCTATGCCGCCCTTCTCTAAGCGATTCAGGGGGGCGTACAACATAATGAATATATACAATATATACAAAGAAATATAATTATTATTAAAAAATAATTATTTATAAAATCATAAAAACCTCCATAGGCATTCATTCCCATTCATTCAATTCAATCATTCACAACATCGGCTGGAGACCATCTCGTCTCTCACGGCCCCCATTCCCGCCCGTAGAGGTGGGTCTTCAGAGCTTTACAAAAGACCAGGAGAGAGGGGGTGGTACGTATCTCCGGAGGGAGTTCCAGAAGGCTGGGGTCACCACAGAGAAGGCTCTTCCCCTTAGCCCCGCCAGATGACACTGTCTGGCCAACGAGACCTGGAGAAGGCTGACTCTGTGGGACCTAACCGATCGCTGGGGCACATGAAGCAGAAGACGGTTCCATCAGAGGGATAAAGTCAGGGGAGGACTCAAAAGGTGAATTCTTGCAAATTGAGGACTACTTGTAGTTGCTGCTGGGGTTAGAGACACCTCACCCTGCCAGACATTAGAAATACCTTTTTTTTTTGCAGAATTGGATAAGGCTCAGCTCTGACTATCTATGCATCCATAGGTGATGCTGGAATGACAGAACTAAACAATCTGGATTTGTAATATATATAAATACTTCTGAAACTTACCTTTTGTGTGAAGGTTCGGGGCGCCAACCCTGCACTTCTGCAAGTTCTTACTGAAATGGATACCAGATGCAAAGGCTTAATCTAAGTGCAGTGCATTAAACAATTAGTGTGGCTCATTGCACCAACCAGAACACACTTTTTATTTTTGACTGATGGATGATAAACACAGCCATCTGCTCCTCACTATGGGCGCCAGAAGGAAAAAGGACAAAATGCCCTTCTCCCAGGCAGGATCTTAGAGGCAGCCCCAACTCCCAGGCGCGGTGAAAATCCTCCAAAACGGGGCATGTTTCCCTTCCCTTTTGGAACAGTAGCCGGATTTACTTGCATGCGATTGAAGTCTGTTTTTAAAAGCTGCCTCTTACTGTGTTTCCCCCGGGCTAAACAGCCATTCATTTAGCGACTGTTCACACTTACAATGGCAGTGAAAAATGTCACTTAAGGCAGCTTTTCACACTGTGTAATATCCCTGTGGTCAGGGGATCAAAATTTAGATGTTTAGCATATCTCCGGGACCACCTTCTGCCGCACGAATCCCAGCAACCAATTAGGTCCCACAGAGTTGGCCTTCTCCGGGGTCCCGTCAACTAAACAATGTCATTTGGCGGGACCCAGGGGAAGAGCCTTCTCTGTGGCGGCCCCGGCCCTCTGGAACAAACTCCCCCCAGAGATTAGAATAGCCCCCACCCTTCTTGCCTTTCTTAAGCTTCTTAAAACCCACCTCTGTTGTCAGGCATGGGGGAACTGAGATATTCTTTCCCCCTAGGCCTCTACAATTTTTGTATGGTATGTTTGTATGTATGATTGGTTTTAAAATAAGGGTTTTTAGCTGTTTTAGTAATGGATTGTCGCATGTTGTTTTTACCACTGTTGTTAGCCGCCCCGAGTCTACGGAGAGGGGCGGCATACAAATCCCAAAAATAAATGAACGAACGAATGAACGAACAAACAAACAAACAAACAAACAAAAACAAACAAACAAACAAACAAACAAACAAACAATAAATATGTTTGTGACAGTTGCATCACCCAGGACTTATGTGATGGGGATGGCTTTCTGATGGGGAAGTCAGGTTCACTTAACAACTGTGTTACTGACTTAACAACTGCACAGATTCTTCTAAGAATTGTGGAAGGAAAAGTCACATAATGAGGCAAAACTCACTTAACAACTGTTTTGGGCCTAATTGTGGTCATAAGTTGAGGACTTCCTGTGCATACCCAGGCACATATTATTTATTTATATTCCTATGTCCCTCGGAGGTGTTGCTGGATTGCAACTCTCAGAATTCTACATCCTGATTTATTATGCCAAATTCTGGGACTTGAAGTCAAGGTGTAGCTGGAGGAAATATTTTGGAGAAAGCTTGTTTAGAAGATATAGAGTGAAAGGAGTAGTGGACTCTTCCAGTTATGTAAATTCAAGATAGAAGGGGCATTTCTTGTGGTGTGTGTGTGTGTGTGCGCGCGTGTGTGTGTACACATATGTATATGTGTGTGTGTGTGTGTGTGTGTATGTATGTAACATATTTTTGCTGATAATGAAAATGAAGGGAGACTAGTGTAGATCTATTTCAAGCTATTTAGCACTCATCAGCTAGCCAAACCCTTACTGGGATTTGAACCTGGGCAACCTGGCTATAAGACAGTAGCTTTAACCTCTAAGCCACAGGTTGTCCTCCTGTATCAAATACGGTATATGTATAATGAATTGTCCCAAAAATGCAACTTTCAGGTATAGTTATAGATTAAGACATGATACGCATCAGATTCTCCAGAATGTTAATTTTTTAATTATTATTATACTAAGCTTTTGTCAGCCCCTGCTGACATCGTCAGAGTGTAAAATCCCCAATTACAAGAGGGAGGAAAGGATGTGGGCCTATTATGCGTGCAATGACTAAATGGATTGACATTACATAAAAGCAAGCATCTCTTCAATGGGCATTTTACATGCTGACAATGTCAGCAGGGACTGTCGAAAGCTTAGTATAATAAAAAATAAATAAACCTTCCAGAGATTGTGATGTCTATTGTTTACATATAATGAAAGTGAAAGTGAAAGTGAAAGTGAAAATGATGATGTTGGAGAAGACTCTTGAGAACCCCTTGGATTGCAAGGAGATCCAATCAGTCAGTCCTAAAGGAAATCAACCCTGACTGTCCTTTGGAAGGAAAGATCTTGAAACTGAAACTCAAATAGTTTGGCCACTGAATGAGAAGAAAGGACTCATTGGAGAAGATCCGCAGGTTGGGAAAGAAAGGAGAAGGAGATGGCGGAGGATGAGTTGGTGGTCAGATAGTGTCATCAGTGCAATGGACATGAATTTGGGTGGACTCCAGGATACAGTGGAGGAGAGGAAGGGCTGACATGCTATGGATTCATGCAGTCACAAAGAATCAGATAAAATTTAGCAGCTGAACAACAACAACAACAACAACTTGAAAGTGATGGTCAAAAGAATGCACAGTGGAGACAATCAAATACTAAGTTAATTATTGTTGTGTTCGTTTAAAGAAATACAGAAAATCGCTGATTGGCTAAGACGCGGCTAAGTTTAGCTTGCCGCCAAAAACAAACGGTTGTTAATAAAAAAGCCCGCGCTTAAGAAAGGGTATAAATAGGGCAACGGATTAGCCGTTGCCCTTGTTGGGAGTTGCTATTGAGAAGAACGCTTGATTGTTATCCCTCTGAATAAATAATGCTTGAAAACGAACAGAAGTCTCCGGTGCAGTGATTTAACAGTGGCGACGAGGAGGCCGAACTCCCGCTAAGCAACCGTGAGCTTGGTCATGGCTCCACCACCTCCCTTTTTCAATCAGGACACAGAATCCTGGACATCGTACATGTCCAAATTTCGAATTTTCTTACAAGCAAGTAACCTGCAGGACGCGGAAGACGACAGAAAGTGAGCTATGATTGATAGTCACATACTGTTGGGCCAGAAGGATGAAGAGTGGTGATAGGGAAGAGAAAGTTGCTGTCCTGCAAAATCACATTTTCAACTTTATTCCAAACTATGGCAATCTTCTTCAACTTGGTCTCTATGATGTATGGACAACATGCTGCTATGCTATCTAAACTGACCTTGCCCGGGTAAATGGGTGTCGAAGTCCAGAATATCCTGAAGGCACAATATAGGGAAGATTCATACTAAAGCATGAATCAATGCAACCTAGCCTACAGCTGACTTTAATGAATTGCCAAATTGCCCATACTGAAAAGTGGGTCAGCTTTCTGCAAATGTTTGTGTGGTAGTGTTCAAGTGGCAAACCAGGAGCCTCTGAATTTCAGTTAGTAGTCAGTTCGCTTCTGTTTCAGTTAAGCAACTAGAGTCAATCACCACCAGTGGAACAGCAAGCCAAATCTCAATTACACAGCGGCATTAGCTTTGCCAGTAAAAAAATCACAACGATTGTGCAACAGCGCAAAAATAAATTAACAAAAGGTTTTCAGCACTTCTAGCTGGTTTATAATGGAATTATAACCATGTCCGTTGAAAGAAATTGGTCAATCTCGGCTTCAATTAAATTAAAAGAATTTTGTAGCACGAGCGCCTGCAGGCATTATTGAATTACAACTCCTAACAACCTGGCAAGTGACAAAGGATATTGGGAACTGTAGTTCCAGAGCAGCTGGCCGGTTGTAGGATGAATCGAAGGATGAAGGGAGATGGAAATATTGTGGGGAACATCGTAGCATTTTCATAAATATTATGTGTGTATGTATGTATGTATGTATGTATGTATGTATGTATGTATGTTTATGTTTATGTTTATGTTTATGTTTATGTTTATTAGATTTGTATGTCGCCCCTCTCCGTACACTCGGGGCGGCTCACAACACAATAAAAACAGTTTATAACAAATCTATTAATTTACAATTTAAGATATTTTAAAAACCCCATTATTAAACAGACATACATACAAGCATACCATACATAAATTGTATAGGCTCAGGGGAGATATTTCAGTTCCCCCATGCCTGACTACAAAGGTGGGTTTTAAGGAGTTTGCGAAAGGCGAGGAGGGTAGGGGCAGTTCTAATCTCTGGGGGGAGCTGGTTCCAGAGAGTTGGGGCCGCCACAGAGAAGGCTCTTCCCCTGGGGCCCGCCAACCAACATTGTTTAGTTGACGGGACCCGGAGAAGGCCAACTCTGTGGGACCTAATCGGTCGCTGGGATTCATGCGGCAGGAGGCGGTCTCGGAGATATTCTGGTCCAATGCCATGAAGGGCTCTAAAGGTCATAACCAACACTTTGAATTGTGACCGGAAATTGATCGGCAACCAATGTATGTATGTATGTATGTATGTATGTATGTATGTATGTATGTATGGTATGTATTTATGTACCGTATTTTTCAGAGTATAAGACACACCTTAGTTTTGGGGGAGAAAAATAAGGAAAAGAATCTGCTTACCAGGTATTCATTTGACTACTAGCATACTTAGTCTGGTCAATTTCAGCACATCATTTTATCCCCTGGTTAGGGCTTTAAAAAAACCTTATTTGGAGAGAGTAACAATGAAAGAGCTTGCAAGCCAGTAAGAGCTGGGAACATTGTTAGCACCTGGTTAGGGCTGGAAAGAAACATTTGGAGCAAGTTAGAGCAATGAAACAAAAAAAACCTGCAAAGACTTAGGGCTTGGAAAACATTCTTCAGAAAGAGTAACGATGAAAGATCTTGCAAGCGGTAAGAGCTGGGAACATTGTTATCACCTGTTTAGGGCTGGAAATGGAGCAAGTTAGAGCAATGAAAAGAACCCTGCAAAGACTTAGGGCTTGGAATACATTCTTTGCAGAGAGTAACAATGAAAGAACCTGCAAGAGCTGGGAAGACCCTTAGCACCTAGTTAGGGTTGGGAGGAAAAAGCTTCAGAAAAAGATGCACCTGAATTTCCAGCCTCTTATAGGGAGGAAAAAAGTGCGTCTTATATTCCGAAAAATATGGTATGTATGTATGTTTCCCCCCCCCCTGTTGAATCACTCTGGTATACCCAAATATGAGAGGGAGTATACTGCTTCCTTTTTGCCTCTTGGCCATCTCTAAGGGCCATATCCAAGGCAGTTAAATTTCATAGCCGACAAACTATATTCTGTATGTGTAATATATTTTTTCTGATAATGAAAAGTAAGGGAGACGAGTATAGATCTATTTCAAGCTATTTTGCTCTCATCAGCTGGCCCTACCCTTACTGGGATTTGAACCTGTAAAGCAATAGCTTTTTTTTTAATAAAGTAGCTTTATAATAATAAAGCTTTTTGTATATTTTTTAAAAAATAAAGTAGCTTTATATATGATTAATTGCCTTGGATATGGCCCCTGGAGATCGGAGAGGCAAAAAGGAAGCAGTATGTTCCCTCCCATATTTGGGTAAACAGGGTGATTTGATGGGAAAAAAACATATAATTCTTCCCTGGTACAAGCTGAGAGGAGAGCCTGTGGTCTAGAGCAGTGTTTCCCAACTTTGGCAACTTGAAGATATCTGGACTTCAACTCCCAGAATTCCCCAGCAAGCATTCGCTGGCTGGAGAATTCTGGGAGTTGAAGTCCAAATATCTTTATAGTCTAGTCAAGTTCATAAAAGGGGACTATGGTGCTTTAAGATCAGTGTTTCCCAACCTTGGCAACTTGAAGATATCTGCATTCGCTGGCTGGGGAATTCTGGGAGTTGAAGTCCAAATATCTTCAAGTTGCCAAGGTTGGGAAACACTGGTCTAGAGGTTAAAGCTACTGCCTTACAGTCAGACTCCCCAGGTTCAAATCCCCAAAAGGGTATTATCAGCAAAAATATGTTACGCACACAAACACAAACACACACACACACACACACACACACTCTTTTCATTATCAGCAAAAATATGTTAAATACATACGTATATCTCCTACTCTGCTCTACCATTCTGAACAAATGAACAGCCAGCCTCTTCTTAAAAATTTCCATGTTATCGTGTCTATTTGTATATGGAGAGAGCAATTATAGTGACAATTTCAAACATAGTTTTCGGCAGAGTCAGGAGGTGAATCCATGGCAGCGTTCCAATATTTGACGAGCTGCCATGAAGAAATGTTAGTCCACCTGTCCTCCAACTCTTTTATTCTGTTGTTCTGGCTATTAGGTTAGGCAGCGCACTAGATATTAAAGGATCAATCATATTTATGCTTTTTTCCCCCTCCTTTTCCTATCCTGCCTTTTGCTAATATTCTCACTTCTTTTTCTTGGATTTTAAACTCTTTGCAGGCAAACTTTTACTGCCATTTACACATTTGAGTCATTGATAAAAATACTGGCCAGAGGATTTTGTCTGACCGAATTCACCTTCCTTCGAGACCCCTGGAATTGGCTGGATTTTTCTGTTATTATCATGGCGTAAGTAACTTTTTATTTTTATTTTTATTCCCCTTCGTCTCCCTGGACTGAGCATTGCTGATGTTTATTGATATGATAATATGGGCTGCCTTTCTAAAGAGTTAATTTTGTGTATTGATAGTTTTTGGGACAAGGAAGTGAATTAACTTCTTAAGATTCCTCTTCCCTCCAGAACAACATCTCCCATAATCCCCAGTCAGTGTAGGGGAATTGGTCATCCCAACTCATCTGGCAAGCACATGCTTGGGAATGGTGAATTAGATGTTCCTGGCAACTTATTGAACTAAGTAAAAGGGGTATAACTTTCTACAAAGGAAATTCATAATTAAGGGACACATATTCCAAGGAGCTTTTGCTAGGAACAATAGGAATAAGGCATCTAACATTTGGCACATGTTAAAGGCTGACTTAGCTATTGGCGTCTCTCCTCTAACACTTTGACAGAGTGTCAGATTTCAGATGATTCTCCTTCTAAAGTCTAGACCAGATTCTTTAAATAGATTTCTTAGCAATTTCCAACCTGCTTAGATTCTGTGTCCATTCTGAAACAAGTGTATAGGGCAGTGATGGCGAACCTTTCTTTGCTTGGGTGCCAAAAGCGTGTTCACGCACACAATAGCGTGCACATGTGAACCCACATCCCTAATGCAATGCCCTCCCCCTGCACATGTTTGTACAAACCTCCCCACACTCCCCTCCTGCGCATGTGTGCAAACCTCACAGAAGCCTCTGGACTTCCGAGAGGCCCATTGAGTCATTTTTCGCCTTCCGCAGGCTCTGGAGGTTTTCCTGAATGGGGGGGGGACAAAAACAGCCTCCCCACTCTGCAAGGCTGAAAATCAGCTGGCCAGCGCACACATGCACATTGGAGCTGACATAGGGCAATGCTTCATGTGCCCTCAGATAGGGCTCCATGCGCCAGCTCTGGCACGCGTACCATACGTTCGCCATCACGGGTATAGGGAAATGTAGTTTTAAAAGGAGAGGATTACCGCCAACGTCCCTCTGTTTAAAACGCTACGATCAATTTGTGCCATAAAAACCTCTCTCGGTGATTGAGTCTTCATTGATATATTGCAATACATTTTGGGGAGAGACCTTGAAGTTGGTGTAGCAAGAGTTGGAGCATCCTAATGACTCTCTACCTAATTATTATTATTTTATTGTGACTGATGATGCTTTGTCCAGTTGCCACTATTCAACTTTTTAGATACCTCTCAGCGTACCGTTTTCGGGATTACACTGGAAGAACCTTCGTTGCTAAATCCTTATCTCTCCCATCTCTAGACCTATAAAATTGAACAGGAAACAATTTTATTGCCAGCTCCCAGTTGTGCCTGGTTCTGTGAACCAGTAACAGCGGTGATAGGAGGCTCCGCCCACCCACCAGGATGTTTCTGCACATGTGCAGAAGCACTGTGTGTATGCGCAGTAGGTACAGGCAAATTGGTAGCAATGGGATTTGGAACCCACTACCAGTTTATGCCTCCAATGGCCTGGGTTGCCATTTTAAACTAATTCATCACATTGCTTGCTGGTTTTGGCTTATTTGTGATGTGAAGCAAGCAAACTGTGGTTAATTCAGTAAAACACAATTAAAGAAATCACAGTTTAGACCCATAGGTAAATGCAATTATACTTTAAGTGGGAGGATGTTTTAAAACCTGAACACCAAATCCACTGCAACTCAATGAGAATCAACCGAACCTTTACACATAGGGCTATCGAGAATATTATTTCAATGAAAGGGATTAAATATGGATCTGTGTACAAATATTGCGATGTTCTAAAAAAGAAAACCCAATTTATAAAACGATTAAAAATAAAATCCATATTAGGAAAAATAACTTCTTTAAGCCAAAGTGATTGGTTTTTAAATAAAATTTGCAGGAGTGGGAGGCGAGGTCAGAAATTTCAGTGAGTACAGTGATACCTCGTCTTACGAACTTAATTGGTTCCGGGACAAGTTTTGTAAGGTGAAAGGTTTGTAAGACGAAACAATGTTTCCCATAGGAATCAATGGAAAAGCGATTAATGCGTGCAAGCCCAAAATTCACCCCTTTTGCCAGCCGAAGCGCCCGTTTTTGTGCTGCTGGGATTCCCCTGAGGCTCCCCTCCACGGGAAACCCCACCTCCAGACTTCCGTTGCCAGCGAAGTGCCCGTTTTTGCGCTGCTGGGATTCCCCTGCAGCATCGCAAAAGCATGGAAGTCCGGAGGTGGTGTTTCCCATGGAGGGGAGCCTCAGAGGAATCCCAGCAGTGCAAAAATGGGCGCTTCGGCTGGCAACAGAAGCCCGGAGGCGGGGCATCCCAGTGGCGGCGGCTTGGGTTTGTAAGGTGAAAATAGTTTGGAAGAAGAGGCAAAAAAATCTTAAACCCCGGGTTTGTATCTTGAAAAGTTTGTATGACGAGGGGTTTGTAAGACAAGGTATCACTGTACAAATTTTGTGGGTCCTACAATTTTTTCCTGTGGAACTTGTGGTGATCTGGATGTGCATCAAAGCAAAACAACTAATTCAGCCAGATGTCCCATCGTCCACCTCCAAAGCTTTATCAAACCTTCAGTCCTTCTTCTATGCTGCACTTTGCCTTGTCATGTCAATGTTATTCCTCTTTGCCAGACACGACACCTCATTGAGTGGGGCTAGAGTTGAACTGCAAAAGGTAGCCAGCCATAACTTTGGCAAGACCACCGTGAGGATGATAAAGGTTCTTGTGTTTGTTTATTTGTTTTTAAATATTTTTTATTAATTTGCATAAACAAACATGACACACATAACATAAAACATACAGTGGAGCTACAGTCGCTCCACTCAGGAGAGAAGTCATTAACAAGTACATTAAAAAGAAAAGAAAAAAGAAAAAACTTATCATTTTTCAACGTCATCTGTAAGGTGTGTATAACATAATAAGTAAAGAATAAAAAAAAAACCACATCTAAAAATTTATAAAAACATATATAGAAATTCTTAAATTATGCTTTAAATCAAACTAAAATAAAGAAAAGAAAATAAGATAAGAAAAAAAAGGAATCTACATTTGTATTGTACATATTCACCCTCTAATGCAATTAAACCACTAGTTCAAATATATTTAAAATAGAATAACAACAAAATTATCCCTTTTTTCTTTATTTCCCACCAAATATATACCTTTTGCCATACATTATAAAATTCTGATTCTTCTTGATTGTTCTTGTGTTTGACTGTAACAAGAAGCTTGTGAGGAATCACTAACTAAATAAATTACAGTGATCCCTCTATTATCGCGAGGGTTCCGTTCCAAGACCCCTCGCGATAATCGATTTTTCGCAATGTAGGGTTGCGGAAGTAAAAACACCATCTGCGCATGCGCGCCCTTTTTTTCTATGGCCGCGCATGCGTAGATGGTGGAGTTTGCGTTCCCCGCCGCCCACGCAAAGGGGAAACCCCGATTCGGCTCCTTGCTGCTGCTGCGCTACCGAACAGATCAGCTGCTGGGCGGCCGAAGGAACCTTCCCTGGGTCTTCCCCCTCTTGCTGGCGGGCGGGCGAGCGGCGGGCATCAGCGAGGAGCCGGGGTTTCCCCTTTGCGTGGGCGGCCGGGAAGACCCAGGTTGGGGGTTCGGGGGGGTGCTGGGAAGCCCCCCAGGCCGGCTGCGACCTTTTAAAACAGCCGCGCCGCTTCCCAGCTGACTCCCGAAGCCAAACGCGGAAGTGGTTTTTTTTTAATTAATATTTTTTTAAAAATCGCAATATAGCGTTTCGCGAAGATCGAGATCGCGAAACTCGAGGGATCACTGTATTTCCTAACTGACTGAACTGAAGTAAACTAAACTGAACTAAGTGAATGAACCAACTAAAAGCCACACACAACCAGGCACCGTATAAATACAGGTAGATCACAAGTGACCCCAAAATTGATGTTGTTCAGTGAAAAATTTGTTAAGTGAGTTTTGCCCCTCCTCCCCTTTTTGGCCATGTTTGTTAAACAAATCAATTCAATTGTTAAGTGAATCTGGTTTTCCCATTGACTTTGCTCGTCTGAAAATTGCAAAAGGGGAATCACATGACCCCTGGACATTGTCCACCCTCTGTATGTATGATTGGTTTTCTTAAATTGGGGTTTCTTTTTAAATTAACTTAAATATTAGATTTGTTTATATTGTTTTGTTACTGTTGTTAGCCGCCCCGAGTCTGCGGAGAGGGGCGGCATACAAATTTGATAAATAAATAAATAAATAAATAAATAAATAAATAAATAAATAAATAAATAAATAAATAAATAAATAAATAAGTAAGTAAGTAAGTAAGTAAGTAAGTAAATAAATAAATAAATAAATAAATAAATAAATAAATAAAATGTGAATGAGTTGTCAAGCATCTAAATGCAAATCATGTGACCGTGAGAATGCTACAATGGTCATAAGTGTGAAAAATGGTTATAAGTCACTTTTTTTCAATGCTGATGTAACTTGAAACAGTCACTAAACCAAATGTTGTAAGTTGAGGACAACCTGTACTTCCTATAGTACACGTTCCAGAGAGAGATACACGGGCCCAGCCCGTTTCCAAAAGTTTGGAAGGATAATTTTCTAGTCTTGGTGACTGACTCACATTGGATCCTGCCACATTATCATAGGACATTATCCTTTGCCGCTTATTTGCAATTATTTCTCCAGTTGTCCTCCGCGGTTTCTCATTTTGGGATATCCACATTAAAATTGGTTAGCCAGAATTGCTATAGACGTAGGTTTTTATTTTTAAAGATTTTGGCCCCCACATTGTTCTGCCTGCCTCAGGAGGTAATTTAGGGTCCAGGAAGAAGGTCACACACATATGGGCAGTGATAAACAGCAAAATTGTATTGAACACAAAAGGAAACACTAAACAAAATGTCCTTATTCTTCAGGAGTAAAACACAGTTCTAGGCGAACGTTCAGATAGATACAAAGTGCATGTGGAGCGAAAAGGCAACCAAATACAAAGTTCACGTAGCAGGAATGTTCCAGGAGTTCTCTGAATTCACGAGGCACGATAGAAGCAGTGATTCACAGGTTTCCCAACGCCCACTTGCCTGACAATGCTGGGTTGAATACCAAACGCACAGAGCAAAGATCTCAAAGCAGGGAACAGCAACGCCACCCAAACCACACAGATAAATGTCCACGGTTTGCCTCTGCCTCCATTCCCTTTTGTAATTGTAGCCCTCATTATGGGGACCACACCCAAACACAGGTGACACCATAATCACCGTTGATAATCCCTTAATTGAACCCTACGTTGCATTGCTCTACGGCTACACATATTGATTATCTGTTCAGCATTTGAATCCAGAGAAGAGAGGCTATCTGATGGACTGCCTGCCAAGTCCCCTGGGCTGTCTGCCAGCTCCTCTGGGCTATCTGCCAAATCCTCTGGGCTGTCGGCCAAGTTTTCCTGGCTGTCAGCCAGGCTTTCACAATTGCTCTGTGACGCATCTCTCACATACGTGGGAGGAGCAGCCGGCCCAAACACAACACACATAATAACCTGTAGAAAAGATTGGGCCCAACATTAGGTAGAGTAAGATAACTAGTCTAAAGTAGCAAATGCTAAGAGTCAGTAATAGTGGCAACATCCCAGATCCTATTTTTGAGGTTCCAAGTCTTTCCTAAATCTAAGAAATCATAATTGTGTGTGTTAGAAAGGCTGTGTATGATAAGTCTTATATTTGGGAAATGAGTTGTGTATCCCCTACTAAATATATCTGTCCGTCTTATCTTAGTTACATTTTTTCTCTTTCAGTTTTTCTCAATACTACCCCTATGTCTTTTCTTCCCTTTCTTGCCTTACTGGCTCCGATTTTTTGTGGGGGTTTTCCTTACTTTAGTTTGGTTGGGTGTGAGATAAATATCAGTTCTATGTAAATTCAATTCATATCAACCTTCAAGAAAGTGACCAAATAGGATTGAATCCCACAATCTTACATGAATAAGTAGGAACATAATCATCTCATTCAGCCACAAAGGGTCAACTATGGCCCTTTGACAACTTGGGGACTTCAACTCCCAGAATTCCTGAACTGAGCCATGCTGGCTAAGGAATTCTGGGAGTTGAAGTCCACAGGTTGTAAAAAGGATATTGTTGTGAGACTCTAAAATCTTAATGTTGGAAAGGACCTTGGAGACATCAGTTCAAATTTCCTAGTGGAATTTTTACCATTGCTGTCAAATGGCTGTTTGGAAACATGGTGGATGGATCACTATTTTCATGAGTCATTGTTTCTTCTGTTAAATTGCTCATATTGTTAAGGGGCTTTGCTTAAGCTGGAGACCCCATGGCTGACAAACGGCTATCCAACCTCTTCTTGAAAATCTACAGTGTTAGATCACCCACAGTTTCTGGAGGCAAGCTGTTCCACTGGTTGTTTTTTATATTTATATTTATATTTATATATTTATATATTTATATATTATACATTTATACATTTATACATTTATACATTTATACATTTATACATTTATACATTTATACATTTATACATTTATACATTTATACATTTATATATTTAATTTATTTACTACTTTTACTTTTACTTTTACTTTTACTTTTACTTTTACTTTTACTTTTACTTTTACTTTTACCTTTACCTTTACCTTTACCTTTACCTTTACCTTTACCTTTACCTTTACCTTTACCTTTACCTTTACCTTTACCTTTACCTTTACCTTTACTTTCACTTTCACTTTCACTTTCACTTTCACTTTCACTTTTTTATTTATTTATAAATAATTAGATTTGATTTGTATGCCACCCCTCTCCGAAGACTCAGGGCGGCTCACAGCATATAATATAAACCAGTAAATACAAAGACAAATCTAATTAATTAAAAAAACCCTACATAAGCTAAACCCCCGATATATTAAAAATCAATCAAACAAATTCAAATCACAGTCATACATTACATTTATTGGCCAGGGGGCCAAGATCTAGTTGTTCTCATTGTCAGGAAATTTCTCCTCAATTCGATCCGTTTCCATCCACTGCTTCTTATCCTGCCTTCAGGTGCTTTGGAGAATAGGTTGACCCGCTCTTCTTTGTGATGGGAATGCTGCTGTCATGTCTTTTCATTCCCTGTAGCTTGGTCTAGGATTCTACTAGCCCTATATTGTCTTACCTTGTCCCATCTTCCCATCAGTTGTCGCAAATCAGTTTCATTAACGGAATTCATCCTTTTATCCATAATCTCAAATTGAATATGATCCACCATGTACCGGTACCTGACTGTCTGCAGTCTCCGGACACTCTTCAAGGGTCGCCCCATGTAGAGCTCAAACTGACTTGTGACGGTTCATTTAGTGGCTATTCAAACAGCACTGAAAAAAGAGACTTTTTTCAAATTTTATGACCGTGGCTGCATTTCTATGGTCACGTGATCAAAATTCTTGGCAGCTGACTCCTATTTTTGACAGTTGCTATGTCCCAAGGTCACGTGACCATCTTTTGCGATCTTCTGGCAAGTGAAGTCAATGGAGAAGCCAGATTCACTTAGTGATTGTGTTACTAACATAGCAACCGCAGTGATTCATTAGCAACTGGTTTGTTAAGACTGCACCTAAAATACTGCTTCCAGTTCTGATGTTGACACCCTAGAAAGGGCGCAGAGAAGAGCAAACAGGATGATTAGGGGACTGGAGGCTAAAATATACAGTAGTCCCTCACCTATCGCTGGTGTTACGTTCCAGACCTGGCCGCGATAGGTGAAATCCGCGATGGGGAATTTATCGACTGATAGTACTTATTTAAGTATTTATATTGTAATTGTTTGGTAAGTTTTCATTGTTTTAAGTGTTTATAAACCCTTCCCACACATTATTTATTTTAGATACAGTATTTAAATACAGTATTTACAATTTTAGATATATATATATATTTTTTAAAACCCTGCCGATCGAGTTCGGCGGGCTGTTTAAATCTGCCAATCGGCTTCCTCAGAAACCCGCGATGAAGTGAAGCCGCAGTAGGTGAAGCGCGGTATAGCGAGGGACTACTGTATATATATTGCACAAGTGCACTAGAGTGCCTTGTAACTTCATATCATCCCATGCTGGGTTTGAACCTAGTTGCAAGAGAAGACAAGTACACAGATTTAAACTTAATATTAAGCGCTCTAAACTTGACTGTAAAAAATATGATTTCAGTAACCGAGTTGTTGAAGCGTGGAACTCATTACCGGACTCCCCAAAGCCCCAACACTTTACCCTTAGATTATCTACGGTTGACCTATCCAGATTCCTAAGAGGTCAGTAAAAGTGCACTAGAGTGCCTTCCGTCCCCTGTCCTATTGCTCCCCTATATCTCCTATGCCTTTATTCTATTCCTATATCTCTTCTTCTATTCTTTCATTGATATGTTCTATTACTATATCTTCTTTTCTATTCTTTCTTAGGTATATTTTACTATGAGTATCTCCTCTATAACCTTCATCATGTATTTTACTATGTATATATAGATATATACCCACTAAAACCCTCATTGTGTATTGGACAAAATAAATAAATAAATAAATAAATAAATAAATAAATAAATAAATAAATAAATAAATAAATAAATAATGAATAAATAAAAATAAAATAAATAAAATAAATAAAATAAATAAAATAAATAAAATAAATAAAATAAATAAAATAAATAAAATAAATAAAATAAATAAAATAAATAAAATAAATAAAATAAATAAAATAAATAAAATAAATAAAACAAAAATAATAATAATAATTAAAAAAAAAATTGTGTCCTTGGGAATGTTTAGTGGACACGAGAGCTCATGCAGACCGCCCGCAGTTTACAACCAGCCTGCTGTGGTCTCTCCAAATGACTTTATAAAGACCCACACAGAGAGGATCAGAATGTAAACATTTCTATGGTGGTTTTCAAGTGGGCACAATGCAAGAACCACTAACCGAGCAGGATCAATAGGCTATGGCAGAAAAGATAAAACTGTGGTTAAAACCAACCAAATCGAACATGTTGCATTTAGTTAGCCACTAGGTCTTCAAACATCTAGTAAAGCATTTTTTTTCTGATCATGTGATATATGAAAAAAAATATGCCAAGAAAATGTCCAAGGAGTAATTACAGCCCTCAAGTTACAACGGTTCATTTAGTGACCATTTACAAGTTATAACAGCACTAAAAAAGTGACTTATAATCATTTTTTCATACTTATGATCTTTGGGGAATAACTATGGTCATGTGATCACAGACATGTAGCAACTGGGTCAAATTCAGTGATGGGCTCCTATGGGCAGTGTTCCCTCTAAATTTTTTTGGGGGTGAGCGGAAAAGTATAGTGTCTGAGCGGCAGTCCCTTCGGGACTGGGCGGCACAGAAATAATAATAAAATTTCCCTCTCGGCTTCTCGGCAGGTTTGGAAAACTCTGAATTGATGATGATTTTTAAGTGAGCGATTGCTCACTGCTCAGCTTAGAGGGAACTATGCCTATGGGTACAGTCAGGTACGCAGAACCGGTAGAATAATTTTGATTTTTTTTCTTTTTTCCCCTTCTGGGCTCTGGGTATGTTTTTCCTATCACAGTAAATGAGGTTGAATGGGTATAATTTTAGAAGAGCTGTGCGTGCGTGTGTGTACATACACATACAGTTTATATAGTAGATACCGTGTTTCCCCGAAAGTAAGACAGTGTCTTACTTTCTTTTTACCCCCCAAAGCCCCACTACGTCTTACTTTCGGGGTATGTCTTACATTGGAAAAAAATTGAAAGGGTCGCGTTCCCGAAGGCATCTCCCCAGAGTCCAGAAGGGCAGCCGCGGGACAGGAGCCTCGTGAGCCCTTTTCCAAGTTCAACCTCAGGGCTCCAAGCGGCGTGCACGCGTGGAGCCACAGACGCGTGTCGGGGAAGTGTGTGTCTGGAGGGGAGGAGCCGCTCTGCGCAGTTGGGCAGCCCCACCTGCCTGCCGGAAAGGAGGCGGGCGAAGGAGGGCGCAGCTCCGGCCGCTCGCCTCGGAGCTGGTCGGCCTCGCTGGCCACTTGCAGCCGAGCCTCGGCAGGACTCGGTTGCTGGGACGAGCGCCTTCGCTGCAAGCCGCCGCCCGCTTGGCTCGCTTCGGACCAGCGCCGTCCTTCGCTTTGCCAAGCCGGGGAAGAGGCGGTGGCGCCACGGCGAGGCGAGGGGCGCGCGGGGAGCTTGGAAGCGACGTCATCAGGCTCCCCCCTGGCAATACCCCCGTGTTTCCCCGAAAGTAAGACATATGTCTTACTTTTGGGGTACGGCTTATATTAGCCGCCCCCCCTGAAACCTCCGATACGTCTTACAATCGGGGGTGTCTTACTATCGGGGAAACAGGGTAGTATATACTTTTGTGTGCCTGTATGTAATATGTATGTACACATATGGCATGTATACATAGAATTAAATAGTATATTTTGGATGTTCAGTAATAGTAAGGGAAATTGTATCTCTTTGAAGCGAGGATACGCTAAGCACCCTAACCCAAACCCTTGACGTGAGTGACGTCAAGTTGGTCACCTTTAATCCAGTCACATGACCTTTAAGCCACCCTGTCACATGATTTTCAAGCCACTCCCACCTGGTCACATGGCTGGCAAGCCACACCCACAAAACAAGCACGTAGTAAAAAATTTTGCAGCCCCTCACTGGTCATATTGATGATGGTTGCAGTGTTAAGTGCAATTAACAATTAATTAAGGGTTAAAGTGATCTCTTTCTGCGACCTTCTGAGAAACAAAGTCAACGGGGAACTCAGATTCGCTTTGCAACTAGCTTAACAACTGCAGTGATTCACTTAACAGTGAAATGTTGTAAAATGGGGCTAAACTCACAATGAACGTCCCACTTAACAACATACACTTTGGGCTGAATTGTGGTCATAAATTGAGGACTTACCAATAGTGGCTGCTGCCAATAGATGGATTTGCCCACCTTTGCTGCCCGCTAGCCTGCAGTGCAAAAAGCCCCTATCTTCTATTCAAAGCAATTTCTTAATCCGATTTAAGTCTCGTATCTCCTCCCAACCCACTGAAACGAAACAGGAGATTTAAGTTCCTGGATCAACTGCAGCTTTGGCCCTCTTAGTAGGAAGTGAAATAGCAACACCCTGAGCTGGATAACAGTGAGACCCTAAAAAAACAAAATAGCCAAACACAAAGACCAGTGTCAGCCAGTTGAGCATTGATATTTGTCAGAAAGTTAGAAAAAATAACCGATGAAAATCAAAGCCATGATGCAAGGGATTGGGGAAGAAAAATATGATTATTTTTTAGTTGAAGGAAAAGCATGGAAAAGGGCATTGTCACGACAATTGGAAAATTCTACTTTGATTTTAAAACTTGTTGATTCATTTTTTGAATATTCAGCTTGAGTTCTGGCAGGTACATAATGGGAACATAAGCTTTAACTTCAAGTACCTTCAATAACACAAAATTGCTTCTTACATCATCGATTTCTTTAGAGAGACAGCCTGTGCTTAATAGCAAAAGACCACCAAAGAGAGGGACCAACTCATTAAAAAACAGCAACCCCCAAACCCTTAGCTAATTCCAATTCTTTCAATAGTATTCTAGATATTTAGAGAGCCTATAATATTAAGTTTTTTTGAGTCATTCGAAGCTTTGGATATCCAGTTACCTGGGCAGAAATATTGTAGCCGAATTTAGAACCCCTTCTATAAAGATTCCTTTAGATTTCCTGTTTAAGGAATTTCTCCCAAGTGAATTCAAATGTTGCTGCACAAACGTGATGATTAATAGCCATGTCCGTGCATTGAAAGCTCTGCTCATTAAAAAAAAAAAAAAGACAATGAGAAAAAGACTTCACAGTCCATCTAGTCTGCCCTTATACTATTTCCTGTATTTTATCTTAGGATGGATATATGTATATCCCAAGCAGGTTTAAAGTCAGTTACTGTGGATTTACCAACCACATCTGCTGGAAGTTTGTTCCAAGCATCTACTACTCTTCCAGTAAAATATTATTTTCTCACGTTGCTTCTGATCTTTCCCCCAACTAACCTCAGATATTGTCCCCTTGTTCTTGTGTTCACTTTCCTATTAAAAACACTTCCCTCCTGGACCTTGTTTAACCCTTTCACGTATTTAAATGTTTCGATCATGTGTCCCCCCCCCCCTTTTCCCTCCTGTCCTCCAGACCTCTTGTATTTTTATTTGTAATTGTTCATATTGCTTATAAGCTGCTTTGGGAACATTGGAAAGTGGAATAGCAATAATAACCCAAAGTCATAGCTACCTTGGGTGCAGTCACCAAACAATGGGACCACCTGAACACCGCCAGCATTGACAAATTCCCCATCAGTCAATTCCCCAAAATTGCTACCATCCTGTGATGTGACCTTTAACGCCATCAAATGTCCCAAACTGCCTATCCTTGGTCCTTGATAGGTGGACAAGAATGTCAAATGCAGTCTAAACATCTGGCTGATTGTGCAATGAGTCACAATAATGCATTATAAAGGCTTCTCTAAGTACCATTGCTTGGGAGATACTATTTCTAATTGTGGTCCTTTTCATGGCAATCCTTCCCCTAGAAAGCCATAGAGAGAGCATGCTGATAGCTACTTAGCATCCAGCTTAAACATTTCTCATCTCCCAGGCATTTTCATGGTTTGTGCAATTGTTTCCTTCTCTGCTTTAATGTTGTGAGCCCATATTATTCTACGTTAATGGTGCTTACATTTTATTACAACTTTTCTTTATTGTTTATGAATACATTTTATTATTTGACTGTGCGTAATATCTTTGTCGTCTCCCAGAGGATTCTGGGCCATTGATCCTATTTCATGAAGATAATGGTAATTGTGGAAGCTTTAAAACAGCCGCTAATAACTTTGAGAGCACAGCTGTAACCACCTCTGGGTGGCTGCGTTAATGGGGCTAATGGGGCATTCCTATTAATAAGAAATCTATCTAAGGTTGACCTCACCAGATTCCTAAGAGGTCAGTAAGGGGCGTACATAAGTGCACCAGAGTGCCTACCGTCCCCTGTCCTATAGTGTCTCCTATATCTCCTATATCTTCTATCTCTTCTATCCATCATCTATCTATTATATCTTTTATCTCTTATATTTTCTGCTATTCTCTCTAGTTATATTTCACTCCTATATTTCTCTTCTATACTCTCTTTGATGCATTCTACTCGTATATATCCTCTATAACCTTCATTGTCTATTATTGGGTATTGGACAAAGCAAACAAACAAATAAATAAAATAAATCAGAATAGAGCTGGGAAGGAGCTTGGAGGTCTTCTAGTCCAACCCCCTGCTCAAACAGGAAACCCTAAACCAAAAAAAATGTCCAACAACTCCAGTGTTGAAATACCCACAACATCTGAAGGCAAGCTATTCCACTGGTTAATTATCTTCACTGTTAGAAAGTCTCTCTTTAATTCCAGGTTGCCTGGAGTTGATTAATTTCCACCCATTGCTTCTTGTTCTGAATTCTGGTGCTTTGGAAAAAAAGTTCACCCACTCCTCTTTGTGGAAGCTCCTCAAATACTGGAATACTGCTATCCTGTCACTCCCAGTCCTTTTATTTATGGGGGGAGGATGTCATCAGGAAAGTCTTACCCACCCCCCTGTGAAAATGATGCTATGGGAATCACCTTTTCAATTATAGAGTGGTACTTCTCATAGTTCCCTCTAAGCTGAGCAGTGAGCAATCGCTCACTTAAAAATCATCATCAACTCAGAGTTTTCCAAACCTGCCCAGAAGCCAAGAGGGGAAGGAGGAAGAGAGGAAGAGAGAGAAACAGATAGAAAAAAGAGAGGAAGGAAAAGAGAAAGAAAAAGAATGGGAGTAAGGAAGAGAGAAAGAAAATCAAAATCTAGTTTGAAACTAGCTCAACTATTTAAGTGGCATTTTGATATTGATAGGTGTTCTGTCTGGGTCCCCCCAGACGCCAACACCAACCAAAAAGAGTATCCAGACACACTGGTAAAAAGCAAAGGAAGTTTATATAATTCAAAGCAAACACAGGTAACAAAAACTGTTCTTACAGACAGGAACACTGTGAAGCTTCACAGAGGTTTCACGAAGGCCAGGTAATAAAACAGGATTCTTGCTGGCAAAAACAACGCTGGAGATAATAAAAACCCACGCCTCCCCCAAGTCTTCCAGACTTCTAGGCCACAAGCCAAGATCAGCGACGCCGAGAATCGAAGCAAGGTCACAGGACTCCTAGTTGATAACTCTCCACAAGACTGTAAGGGCGGGCCTGCCTTTTCAACCCTGCTGAGGAGAACCACACCCAAACCCAGCTGTTGCCAATTCAGGGATGGAAATACCTTTCTAATTGGCCCCGCCTTTGAGCTGCTCGTCGCTGCCTCATGTCTATTATAGCCTTTGTGTCTTCATCCAATGAATCCAGGCTACTAGCTGGGGAGAGCCCCCCCCGGGGGACTCAGGCTGCTCTCCCTCCTCCTCTTCCTGACATTCCTCTCCCCCATCTGCCTGGTCCTCCCCCTCCTGTTCACTGTCCTCCTCCTCTGGGCATGGATCCGGCAG
This sequence comes from Erythrolamprus reginae, assembly GCF_031021105.1. NCBI lineage: Eukaryota > Metazoa > Chordata > Lepidosauria > Squamata > Dipsadidae > Erythrolamprus > Erythrolamprus reginae. Next base: position 7,727,567 of record NC_091963.1, read on the forward strand.
AGATCCAGCCGGTCCCTGAGGAGCCTCAGGCTGAATCACAACAGATAGAGTTGCCCTATTATGAGCTTACTGTTATAGACACACAGTACAGTATTTTATTTTGAAATTCTCTGAGGCAAAACAGGGTGGGTTTTTTATTTATTTGTTTGTTTATTTATTTATTTATTATTTCTGTGCCACCCAGTCCCGAAGGGACTGCCGCTCAGACACTATACTTTTCCGCCCCCCCCAAAAAAAAATTAGAAGGACCACTGGTACCTCTACCTAAGAACGCCTCTACTTACGCACTTTTCTAGATAAGAACTGGGTGTTCAAGATTTTATTGCCTCTTCTCAAGAACCATTCTCCACTTATACACCTGAGCCTCCAAAACTGTAACCAGAAAAGGCAGGGAGAAGCCTCTGTGGGGCCTCTCTAGGAATCTCTTGGGAGGAAACAGGGCCGGAAAAGTCAGGGAGAAGCCTCCGTGGGGCCTCTCTAGGAATCTCCTGAGAGGAAACAGGGCCGGAAAAGGCAAGGAGAAGCATCCGTGGGGCCTCTCTAGGAATCTCCTGAGAGGAAACAGGGCCGGAAAAGTCAGGGAGAAGCCTCCGTGGGGCCTCTCTAGGAATCTCCTGAGAGGAAACAGGGCCGGAAAAGTCAGGGAGAAGCCTCTGTGGTGCCTCTCTAGGAATCTCCTGAGAGGAAACAGGGCCAGAAAAGTCAGGGAGAAGCCTCCGTGGGGCCTCTCTAGGAATCTCCTGGGAGGAAACAGGGTCGGAAAAGGCAAGGAGAAGCATCCGTGGGGCCTCTCTAGGAATCTCCTGAGAGGAAACAGGACCGGAAAAGTCAGGGAGAAGCCTCCGTGGGGCCTCTCTAGGAATCTCCTGAGAGGAAACAGGGCCGGAAAAGTCAGGGAGAAGCCTCTGTGGTGCCTCTATAGGAATCTCCTGAGAGGAAACAGGGCCAGAAAAGGCAGGGAGAAGCCTCCGTGGGGCCTCTCTAGGAATCTCCTGGGAGGAAACAGGGCTGGAAAAGTCAGGGAGAAGCCTCCATGGGGCCTCTCTAGGAATCTCCTGAGAGGAAACAGGGCCAGAAAAGTCAGGGAGAAGCCTCCGTGGGGCCTCTCTAGGAATCTCCTGGGAGGAAACGGCCTCACTCTCCCTGTGGTTTCCCCAATAGCACGCATTATTTACTTTTATATTAATTCCTATGGGAAAAATGGCTTCTTCTTACAAACTTATCTACTTAAGAACCTGGTCATGGAGCGAATTAAGTTCGTTAAGTAGAGGTACTTCATCCCTATTTTTATTCCCCCTGTTTCACGTCGCGCCACCACCCAAAACACGTGGTGCCAGGTCATCTTGCTCCAAATTCCCTTCCTTGTCTCAGCGGTGATAATGTTTTGGAATGTAGCTGGTATGATTAGAAGTGATGGAGAGAAAATGTAGGGCTCTTGTTTTGGCATCGTCCTCAGATCCAGATCAAGCTCCCTCACGTAGGCACGAGTTCTCTTTTGAACAAAGTAGACAAATTGGCAGAAAAATCCAGCAGAAATTCTCCCACTGTTCCTCAAGCACGGGACTCTATGCTGGCAGTGGCAAAATGGTTCAAAGTTAAAGAACATGGAGAAAGATCTCAATTATCCATGTCGTGATTGTCCCAAAGATTCTTTTTTCAGGCGGCAACTGGACTTTCTTATTTATTTCTTATTTTTTGTTATATTATTATTATTATTATTATTATTATTATTATTATTATTATTATTATTATTATTATTATTTGTATGCCGCCCCTCTCCGTAGACTCAGGGCGGCTCACAGCAATAATAAAAACAATGTACAATAACAAATCTAATAACAGATCTAATATTTAAAAATATCTAAAAACCCCTTATTTACAAACAAGACATACACACAAACATACAATACATAAAATATAAAGGCCAGGAGGAGACATCTCAATTCCCCATGCCTGATGGCAGAGGTGGGTTTTAAGGAGTTTACTAAAGGCAAAGAAGGGTGGGGGCAATCCTAATCTCCGGGGGGAGCTGGTTCCAGAGGGTCAGGGCCACCACAGAGAAGGCTCTTCCCCTGGGTCCCGCCAGATGACATTGTTTAGTCACCGGGATCCGGAGAAGGCCAACTCTGTGGGACCTAATCGGTCGCTGGGATTCGTGCAGCAGAAGACGGTCTCGGAGATATTCTGGTCCGATGCCATGAAGGGCTTTATAGGTCATAACCAACACTTTGAATTGTGACCGGAAACTGATCGGCAACCAATGCAGACTGCGGAGTGTTGGTGTAACATGGGCATACCTAGAGAAGCCCATGATTGCTCTCGCAGCTGCATTCTGCACGATATGAAGTTTCCGAACACTTTTCAAAGGTAGCCCCATGTAGAGAGCGTTACAGTAGTCGAACCTCGAAGTGATGAGGGCATGAGTGACTGTGAGCAGTGACTCCCAGTCCAGAACATTTATTATTTATTATTATTATGAATTGGATTTTTATGCCGCTCCTCTCCGAAGACTTGGGGCAGCCTACAACATATAAAAACAGTAAATTACAATAAAATTGATCCATTAAATTTAAAATTGCAGGGCTATCTAAAATTGCATTTAATAATCAGTCATACCCATTCTTACAACCATTGTGCAATCATTCGTGCGCGCACAGCTCCTCTCATGAGATTTTGCTTCCCGAGCATGCGCAGAAGCTAAATCTCGCCTTGATGTGCCCTCCCGCCAGTCACTGAGAGCCCCATGCACAGCACCATTTCCACTACCGGTGTGCCGTCCCCCCGTCCAGGAAGGGACCCAATCCTGGGTACCACTTGTCTCCTGTTCTGCCTGCTTATGACACAAGCCTTCAATTAAAGGTAAAAATAGCTAAAGTAGTCACACACGTGGGAAAATGCAATAATAGTTTATTTATCCAAAAACTAAATAGAAACAAAGCTCCCTTTTTAAATTCAAAGGGAGTTGTTGTAAACACAAAGTTCACTTGAATGCAGCAAGATAACAAAGACAAGAAAACGCCAGTCAATTAAAGAGTAACTGTGAAATTTGTCACAGCCACAATTCTTCAGTCGTTGTAAAACTCACAATGATTTATGGCCAAAGTCCTGAAATCCAAACAGAGTCCTGAGAACAATCCTGAACTTCAAGTCAAGGTCCACAAGTATGATCAGATGATCTTCCACACTGCAAGGCCAGCACGCTGCCCATTTAACAGCAGCCCTAATTACTTGAACCCCACCCAACCACAGGTGGACTCTCTTATCGCCTGTAATACTTTTGAAGCTGTTCTCTCCTATGCATAGCTCTATGCATGCGTGGGTCTATCATTGTTTCCTCATCAGAGTCTATCGAAGATAATGAGGACTGGCGTCTTCCTGTGCTGTCTGCCAGCCCCCCCTCTTCCATCTCACCGACACTTCCTTCTTCAGAGGATAATTCACTGGCCGACTCTGTCGGCAGCAAAACAGGCCTGTGACATTTGGATTTCCCCCCCACCTCCACCTCCACAGTCCTTGGGCCAGAGCTAACCACAACATCTCCTGTTTACAACATAGTTCTTTCAGCAGGCCCAAGAAGGTTACACCCTCGTTTGTACTATTCACATGACCCTGGAGCCAAAGATAAATATCAAAGTGTCCTCAATAACTCTTAGAAAGAGTGCTAGCAACCAGATGGCTGCAAGGAATATCAATCCCTCTATCCTCCTCCATTCAGTCAGAAGTGAAGAAGCTTCCTGGGTGAGAAGCGAAAAGTCTTCAAGGGAAAATAAAGATAGTCCATGTTGTATCCTGTAATGGCTACCTTGTATCTCTGTAAATAGTTTGTTCCTTGTTAAAGCGCTGTCTGAGCTAGAATCAGGAAGTCGCTCCTGATTGGCTCAGATGCGGCTGCTCTTGCTTTGGCGGGAACCGCAAATGTATAAAAGAAGCGGTTTCTCCCAGGCAGAGCAGACGGTACTAGCTGAAAGTCACTTACCTTTGCTGAGCTGAATAAAGGTACCGTTCTCACCTAACCCTCTCTCTGGGTTTATTTCACTGGCGACGACGGACGAAAGAAACCACGCGTGCAACATGAACAACCTCCAAATCGGCCGGGCTCCTGAGTTCTTTGATCCCGAGAAGACTTCATGGGACGACTACTTAGCCAACTTCGAGATCTTCCTCGAGGCAGCAGGAATACGGGACGCCGACGCCAATCGGAGACGGGCCATCTTCCTAAACTACTGCGGTCCAGAAATCCGCGCCCTCGCCCAAGGGTTAAAAGACAAGGCATTCATACAGGCTCTCTATTGCTTAACTAAAAACACGCAAAAACATTGTGATCCTCATGAGCATTGCATCAAAATACTCAGATCCTTTGAGGCAAATTTCTAAAACAAATTATGCTTTAGCAAATTAAACCCAGGACTGGAAGAAAACAAATGCAAGGGAATTTATCTGCCCAGGTTTAATCTAGTCTTGTTACAAAGCTTTTCCCACAACGGTATTTGAGTGGACTCCATCCATTGCTTAGTCAGCAAAAATAAAAATAAAAATAATAAAATAAATTACATCCGCAAGAAACGCCTTGTCCCCATTAATGACACTCTCTGGCATTTATTACTTTTGTTCTGGCCATTCCCAGCCCTGTTATGTTCCTCCAAGGCAATAGATACCCAAAGCCTAATAGATTTCACCCATCTTCACGATGTTGAAAGAATGGGCAAAAATATTGTTTTAATATTGGCAAGAATGACTTCACCTGCTCACCCTCGGGCTGGTGAATAGATGAAGGCTACATCAACCAAACAAGGAAATAAAACTTTATGAGGGAAGGGCCATAATTACACAAGGACAAGTAAAATAATTTTGCAAACCATTATTATAGAAACATAGAAGACTGACGGCAGAAAAAGACCTCATGATCCATCTAGTCTGCCCTTATGCTATTTCCTGTATTTTATCTCAGGATGGATATATGTTTATCCCAGCATGTTTAAATTCAGTTACTGTGGATTTATCAACCACGTCTGCTGGAAGTTTGTTCCAAGGATCTACTACTCTTTCAGTCAAATAATATTTTCTCACATTGCTTTTGATCTTTCCCCCAACTAACTTCAGATTGTGTCCCCTTGTTCTTGGGTTCACTTTCCTATTAAAAACACTTCCCTCCTGGACCTTATTTAACCCTTTGACATTGTTGTTGTTGTTGTTGTTGTTGTTATTATTATTATTATTATTATTATTATTATTATTATTAGCAACTTGCAAAGCTCCTGTAGCAGTACGGGTAGTCCTCGACTTACAGCAGTTTGTTTAGTGACCGTTTGAAGTTATAAAAGCACCGAATAAAAGTGACTTGTGACCATTTTGCACACTTTTGCACGACCATCGCAGTATCCCCATAGTCACGGAATCAAAATTCAGATGCTTGGCAACCAACTCATGTTCATGACAGCTGTAGTGTCTCACAATTATATGCTCATCTTTTGTGAGTTTCTTACAAGTAAAGTCGGATTCACTTAACAGCCGTGTTGCTAACTTAACAACTGCAGGGATTCACTTGAGGTCATAAAACGGGGCCACATATATTTTGGGTTCAGTTTTGGCCATAAGTCGAGGACCGCCTGTAGATAAAATCGGCTATCCGTGTGATCCTTTCTCTCTCTCTCCAAAGAGTAACAGAATAACAGAGTTTGAAGGGACTTCTAGTCCAGTGTTTCCCAATCTTGGCAACTTGAAGATATTTGGACTTCAACTCCCAGAATTCCCCAGCTGCTCAGACAGGAAAACCTATACCAGAAAACCTCTGCTCAGACAGGAAAACCTATACCAGTGATAGCAAACCCTTTTTTTTGTCAGGTGCCAAAAGAGTATGTGCATGCACTATTGCACATGTATGAGTGCCCACGCCCTTAATTCAATGCCTGGGGAGGGCGAAAACAGCTTCCCCCACCCTCTGGAGACCAAAAATGGCCTGTTTCCCAACTTCTGATGGGCCCAGTGGGCTCATATTTTGCCCTCTCCAGGCTACAAAGGCTTTCCTGGAGATAGAGGAGGGTAAAAATGCCCTCCCCCCCCCAGGAGGCTCTCTGGAAGCCAAAAACACCCCCCAAGAGCCTCTGTGCAAGCCAAAAATCAGCTGGCTGGCACACACATGCACATTGGAGCTGAGCTAGTGCAACGGCTCGTGTGCCAGCCGATATGGCTCTGCCTGTCACCTGTGCCACCCATGCCATAGCTTCGCCATCACTGACCTATACCATTTCACACAAATGGTTGCCCAGTCTCTAATTAAAACCCCCCAGTGATGGAGCATCTACAACTTCTGGAAACAAGTTGTTCCACTGATTATTTATTCATTCATTCATTCATTCATTCATTCATTCATTCATTCATTCCACTGGTTGATCGCTCTGACCGTCAGGAAGTTCTTCCTTACTTCTAGGTTGAATCTCTCCTCGGTCAGCTTCCAGCCGTTGTTCCTTGTCTGGCCCTCTGGTGCTCTGGAGAATAGAGTGGCCCCCTCCTCTCTGTGGCAACCCCTCATATACCTGTATACAGCTATCATGTCCCCTCTGCCCCTCCTTTTCTCTAGGCTATCCATGCCCAGTTCCCACAATCTCTCTTCGCAAGTCTTGATTTCAAGTCCCCTAATCATTCTCACTACCAGGAGATTTCTCTGTTCTGCTGGCACGTGAGCTGTTGCTGTGGCTCATCTCCAACATGAAAGTGTGTGCTGACCAGCTGATTTTTGGCTCACACAGAGTTTTTTGGGGGGGATTTCTGGCTTCCAGAGAGCTTCTGAGGTACCGGGGGGGGCGCATTTTTACCCTCTCCTGGCTCCAGTGAAGCCTTTGGAGCCTGGATAGGGCAAAACACGAGCCTACTGGGCCCACCAGAAGTTGGGAAACAGACCGTTTCCAGCCTCCAGAGGGCCTCCTGGAGGGCAGGGGAAGCTGTTTTTGCCCTCCCCAGGCATTGAATTATGGGTGTGGGCACTCGCGCATACACAATAGTGTGCGTGCATGCTCTTTCGGCACCCAAGGTAAAAAAAGTTTCACCATCACCGTTCTAGGTTGTTTCCATCCATTGCTTTTTTTCCTGCCTTCGTGTGCTTTGGAGACTGGGTTGACTCCCTCTTCTTTGTGGCAAGATTATAGTCACAAGTGGAGGACAACCTGTATAAGCTCTTCGAGGTTTACGTGAACGAAAAATAGTACACTCTTTGCTGCCCAATAGATAATTTCATTATAATCAAAAGGAGTTATACTGTTGCCCTAAAGCAGTGTTTCCCAACCTTGGCAACTTGAAGGTATTTGGACTTCAACTCCCAGAATTCCCCAGCCAGCGAATGCTGGCTGGGGAATTCTGGGAGTTGAAGTCCAGATATCTTCAAGTTGCCAAGGTTGGAAAACACTGCCCTAAAGGAAGGAAGATGAAGAAAAAAAAATCAAACTGTTTATCTATAGCATTATCAGTCTGTTTAGCTTGTCCTCTCAATAGACCTGGAACTCCCCATGTCTGTTCTCGTCCTCGATTGAACCTTGTGAACTGAAAACTACTTGTGCCTTTTTAGTATCTCAAGTGTGGAAGAGAACATGCAGGGTTTTATAAATGAATAGTACGCTGTTTGAAAACACGAGACCGCCCAGGCTGTACAACTGTTCCCTCTGGATCGTTGAGGATTTGGAACCAGAACTTCACACATTTTCAGAGAGTGAATTAAAATAAATGGTGAAGGACATCAAAATACAAGGGATGCCTTTGAGGACCTTGCTTTTTGAGCATTGCTAACACTGCTCAAAAAAAAATATAAAGGGAACACTTAAACAACACAATATAACTCCATGTAAATCAAACTTCTGTGAAATCAAACTGTCCACTTAGAAAGCGACACCGATTGACAATCCATTTCCCATGCTGTTGTGCACATTCAATTTTGTACAGAACAAAGTATTCCATGAGAATATTTCATTCATTCAGATCTAGGATGTGTTTTTTGAGTGTTCCCTTTATTTTTTTTGAGCAGTGTAGTTTTCCTGTGGAAAACTATTGATCGTATTTGTATGCCATTTTTCATCTGTTATTCTTATACAGGTTGTCCTCGACTTATGACTGTAATAGAGTCTGACCATTATGGTTGTAAGTCGTGAGGATCGTAAAGCAGATCATCAAAATTTACAGCTGTGCTGCCTCCGAACTGTTGTTCATAAAATCATGCATCATAATGTACTTCCTGTTAGTCACTACTTCACCTTTAACAACAACAACACAAGAGCATGCAATAGATACAAACTAAATGGATATCGCTCCAAACCAGACTGCAGAAAATACAATTTCAGCAATAGAGTGGTCAACGCCTGGAATTCACTACCAGACTCTGTTGTTTCTTCCCCCAATCCCAAAATCTTCAACCTTACACTATCTACAATAGACCTCTCCCCTTTTATTATTATTATTATTATTATTTATTGGATTTGTATGCCTATAAGAAGTCTGTAAGGGGCGTGCATAAGTTCGCCTTCGTGCCTACCGTTCCTGTCCTAATGTCTTTTTTATCTTTTCTATCTCTACTTTATACTTATGTTATCTTAATACGTACTAAAATACTAAACTTGTATGACAAATAAATAAATAAAATAATAATAAATAATATAAAATAAATTTCCAGACCTATGGCAGATGTTAACTGAGCACCACATTCATAAAGCGAACATGGTGACTGTTAATCAAAATCATTAATATTTTAGGGGGCATTTTGTTTTTTACTGAAATAAATACTAATTTTTAGTATTGGGGTAAAAATACTAATTTTTGGAAAAAAATATCATAAATCCCAGTCATGTAAACATGGGGTGCTCCAAGTAGCTGCAAATACAAGCTATTTGCTGAGTGTCCGAAATACAGCCACATTTTATTTTATTTATTTATTTTTATTTATTGTTAGAGTTGGAAGGGACCATGTGGGTCATCGAGTCCAAGCAGGAACCCTATAGCATCCTAGCACATGATTGTAGGGGCGCTCCTGACTGTAGGAACTTTGAAACCAAATCATAAATACTTTGAGAGAGAGGTGGGGTACGTGATAGCATCCAAGGGTTGCTAAGTGATTGGTTGTAAATTGAGGATTACCTGTAATAATAAGAATACAGGAATTCTTGCAGTGAAGGTCAGAGCTTAAAACATTTTTTTTAAAAAAATATTATTTTAACCTGTAGAGTTCTTATGTCTCTGGTTTCTCATGTTTAAAATTTTATGAAACATTGGGAAATCACTACAGATAGCCCTCAATTTAGGACCACAACTGAGCCCAAACTTTCTGTCCCGTTTTATGACCCTTTTGTCACCGTTCTTAAGCAAATCTCTGCAGTTATTAAACGAATATTGCAGTTGTTAAGCAAATCTGACTTCCCCATTGGCTTTGTGTGTTGGGAGCCAGCTGGGAAGGTTACAAAAGGTGATCACATGACCCTGGGAAAGTGAAACAGTCATGAGTACATGCCAGTTGCTAAGCAACCACATTTTGATCACTTGACCATGGTCGCAAGGGTGAAATCTGCTCATAAGTCATGTTTTCAATGCTTTTGATGTGGGATCAGAGTCCCCAATCCCCAGTTTGTGGACTTTCACCTGGTCTCAGCATGCCAGAAATGAAGTTGCGCAAACAAGCCAAGCCCTATCCGTGGGATGCGGGCAGCATGGGGCAAATCCATGTCCCCTCCAATCCATGGAAAAGGTTCTCCCCATGGAACCAGTCCCTGGTGCCCAAAAGGTTGGAGGCTGCTGCTTTAGAAAGGAAGCATTTAGCATTATGGTACATCAGAATTTCTATGGGAAGGGCAGCTGTTTTTCAAAAGCATCTGTAGCTCTGAAAGGATTTGGGACATCTGTACTAAATTGTGTTTAATACTAAACGAAGGACTGGTCACACCTTCGAGCAGAGGTGAAATGCTACTGGTTCAGCTCAATTTGCCCAAACCGGTAGTAAAAAATGCTACTAGCTTGGGTGAACCAATAATTTTTTTAAAATGCTACAGGTTCGGGCGAACTGGTATATCCGACAATCAGCTGTGTGACGATCAGCTGTGCCATGTGATCTAGATTAGCAGGATTTTCTGCTTTCTAACAAGTCTAAATCACATAGCACAGCTGATACCCCTTGCTGTTCTACTTACCTTTGCAGACTGTGATGGCTTCCAAATGCTCATTTTTCAATAGTGCCTGTGATGCGCATACACGCGCAAAGTGCACAGGAAGAGAAACTGGTAGCAGTCTGCAGAGAATTTCACCCCTGCAAATGAAAGGCATAGAAGTAAAAAGAAGTAGGACTGATCTGGCTCTAAATTTCAGTTCAAAGGAGGTTACTTAATATGATTCCATGACAAAACTTGGGAGTTCTTTGCTGGTCCTTAAATGTCTTGTGCCGTAAAGGCCGTGGACTGATAGCCGCTGCATTAGGTGCTTTGTGGGCAAATATAGGGTGCATTCCAAAAGTAATTTATTGAACATATTTGCACACAAACACTTAAAATTCTTCAAAGTACTGTCCTTGGGCCTCTACACATTTTTTCCAGTGACTCTGCCATGACCAGTATGTGCCATGGAAGGCGTCTTCGGGAACCTCTCGTAAGGTCATTGTCACAGCTGATTGGATCTCTTCTATGGATGAAAAACAGGTTCCCTTTAGGGCTGGGAACAAAAAGAAGTCTGCTGGGGCAACGTCAGGACTATAGGAGTGGGTGGGACAGCGTTGGCACCTGGTGTTTGGACAGGAACTCGTGGACTTGTAGCGCGTTGTGGCCAGGTGCGTTTTTTGTCCATAGAAGAGATCCAATCAGCCATGATGAAGGCAGCAATACAGCACTCTACCTGCTATGCCACCCCGGCTCATTATGACAGGTCTTCTAGCTTTGACAATCTTTTAACATATTTTTATCTTTTCCTCCTCATTCCTTTGTCAGCAGGAAAATAGAAGAGGTTTTGAATAGGGGTTTTCCACATCCCTTCTGCTGAGTTAACTCTGAGTAATAAGATGCGGGGTAGTCTGTAAAATGAAACTCCCGTATTTAAAAAAAATATATATGATGCTTGTTTTAATCCCATTATTATTACTATTGATATTTTCAGTTGCCAGATGCTCTCTTAACAGTCGCATTTTGGGGTCGATTGTTGGGATTCATATTTGGAACAATATGTATGATTAAAAAATAATATTTTTTGGGGGGAGAAAACACTTTTGTAGTAGTTCATTTTATAACTGGGGGAATTCCCCCCCCCCAAGTTTTGCATGCATTCATGCATACATATATAAAAAGGGTGAAGGGCTAAGTTTAAATAAGCCACTAATTGACAGAACGTCGACTGCATGTGTGAAGAAGATTCTAATTTAATACCTAGCCTCCCCAGAGAAGAAGAAAATAAAAGAAGAAACAGATGGAAATTGTATTTCTTGCTCCAAAGAAATTCCCTCCTAGCCTTTTATGTAGAACAGGTGGGCGAGAGACTTTAAGCATTAATTGTTATAATTAGATATAATTAGATTATGAATTTGTTATACAAAAATTGTTGAATTCTTTCATAACGGCTCTGTAGTTTGGCTGCAATAAATTGACTAATCTTGAATTTTGCATTACAGTTAAATATATGTTACACATGTAGTCCTCGACTTACAACCACAACTGAGCCCAAAATTTATGTTGCAAAGCAAGACAGTTGTTAAGTGAGTTTTCTCCACTTTACAACCTTTCTTGACTTTAAGTGAAACATTACAGTTGTTAAGTTAGTAGCAGGGTTGTTAAACCTGGCTCCTCCATTGACTTTGATTGTCAGAAGGTCACAAAGTGTAATCACATGTCCCCTGAGACATGGCAGCTGTCATAAATATGAGTCAATTGCTATGTGTCTGAATTTTAAATCACGTGACAAATGGTCATAAGTCATTTTTTCTCAGTGCCGTTATAACATCAAACTGTCACTAAACGAACTGCTGTAAGTCAAGAACTACTTGTAGTCACTATAATTAGGGCTTTTTCAATTTCCAAGCATTAGGGGGGTGCTCAAAAGTTGTGATAAGTCTTGGAGATTGTAAAGATGTTTTGGTTACCTTAATATAATTTAGATGTACTTGGTAAGTAACTACACAAATATCATAACTTTTTAATGTGTGTTTGTTTCATTAATATGGTGTTTTATTGTAACTGGGAAGCCTGACAATATTTATTTATTTATTTATTAAATTTGTATGCCCTTTATTGGGATAAAAAGATCAAAGGTATTAATTGATTTGGTATTAACTGATTTCCTGCATTCCTTTTTAACTTCAAAAACTTAGATCCTTTCCTAGGAATCTTCAAATCGCTAACCATTTTGGAAGAAATTTAGTTATGTTCTTATGTTGGAAAGTGAATTATAATGTAAAAAGATTCATAAAAAATTTCCTCATTCTTTTTACTTTCATAGCAGCTACAAATCCCTAAACTCATGTATTATTTTGACTTGTTTGGTCTCCACCTCTTCAATTCTTGATATTTAAAATGTGTAAAACATGGGTTTATTAGGTTATATGTAGACTGTAGCTGCTCAGGGTCCTTTTAACATCATACAGATTTCGACATATTCCCTATACAATAGGAAAATTTTGAAACAGTGGGTTTTTTGTTTTTGTTCACCAATCTGTGATTATAGGCAGATGGAGGGTGAGAGCTGGGGAAAGTTAATTCCTTTTTGTTCTGTAGTAAACTTCATTTTTACAATTACCTTGATCCAAAAATCTTTTCCAGTCACATTGCCTCATCCTATTCCAAGGCCAAGACTTTAAGTGATGGTTTTTGTGTTTTTTGCAATAGAATACTGGTTTTCACTTTCATTATCCTCAGATTATCTACATATCTAATGGTCTTAGTACTTTGTTTTTCCCAAAATAAGACATCCCCTGAAAATAAGCCCAATCAGGCGTTTGAGTGCATGGCACTAAGGCCAAGGGCTTATTTCAGGGTTCAAAAAAATAAGACAGGATCTTATTTTTGGAGAAACACGGTAGTCCTCCACTTATAACTACAATTGAGCCCAGCATTTTCACTGCTTAGCAAAAGAGTTGTTGTTAAGTGAGTTTTACCCTATTTTACCACTTGTTGTTGGCCTTCCTACGGACTTTAACTTGTCAGAAGATCACAAAAACTGATCAGTAATCATCTTAAATATATGCCAGTTGTCAAGCATCAGAATTTTGACCATGCGACCATGGGGATGTTGCAACTGTCCTAAGTGTGAAAAATGGCCATAAATCTCTGACTGTAACTTTGACCAGATACTAAATTAATGGTTATAAGTTGAGGACTACCTGTAAGGTTGGGCAAGCAAGAGAAATCACCTAGCACTACTGATCTTCCTTCTGCTTATCTGCAGAAAAATTACGTGAGTAATTCATGGACCAATTAAACAGATCTTTGCATAGGAGACCACCCACCATCTCTTAAGAATTCTGTGCAATTGCCTTGAGCTTCACCATGGAAGAAAATGGAATATGGAAACATAATAAACAGATCTGTTTTAAATAGGTGGTTTGCATGGGCTACTCCAGCATCCAAACATAGAACAGAAATATCCGTAGTCCCCAGGTATTTTAGCAGCTGACCTACAGAAAATCAATGCAGCTGAGATTTGCCAAGGCAGAAAAGCCCTTTACCCAATTCTGGTATAATCAGTGCACCAACTTTAAGATAATAGAATAACAGAGTTGGAAGGGACCTTGGCGGTCATCTAGTCCAACCCCCTGCATGAGCAGGTGACCCTATGCTATTTCAAAGCAAGCCTGGCCCATTTTGAGACAATTTAAGGCAGTTCCTTAGCTATGTATACTTTGCTGAGTGTTTCCAAATAATTTTGGCTTAATTCAACAGGTTTGTAAGAAAATTGATCAGACTAGGTAAAAAAAAAATTCATACTTTGAAATGTTAGGCTACTGACAGGTTTTTTTTAAAATAAATAAAAACTGTTTCATATAACCAGGTAAGAAGCCCTGATAATTACATATCTGGTCTCAGCCTCAAGTGACTATTTTTTTCCCCTGTCCTCCCCTTCCCTTCTTTCTCTTCTTTTTCTCTTCTTTTGCTGTCCTTGTTTTGCTGTCATGGTCTTCTACTTCTTCTTCTTCTTGTCTGAAACTTTCCTTGTTTACAGATACATAACTGAATTTGTGGACCTGGGCAATGTCTCAGCCTTACGAACATTCAGAGTTCTCCGGGCGCTGAAAACAATCTCAGTCATTTCAGGTGAAAACAAAAAATTATAATGGGGTTAAAGACTTGGGATGCACCCAGTAAAGATTAAGGGCCATTCCCCCGTAGCAAAATGGCCGCCGGTAGGATATGGTTTTGCATGGATGAGTAAGGGAAACAGAGCAAACTGTCAATAGAATGTTTTTTGACGCGGCCCTCTCATCCACTCCCTCAAAATTTATTTTGTGGTGAGCATAAGACATTTTTGTGGATTTAAAATATCTGGATGGAACTTTTTTCCCTCAGGTCAGTCTTATGACTATACAGGTATGTCCGTGCTGTTTTCCAAAGTGATTTGCTATTGTCTCCTTTCTAGGGTTAAGAAAGAAGGGCCCACCCTACAATGCCGAGAAAGCTTTCGTGGCCAAGGCAGGATTAGAACTCAGAGTCCCTCAGCTCCAGACTAGGATCTTCCTCACAGCTCCTCAATAGCTCTGGGCTGATAGGGTGTGTCAGGTCCAAAGTTCTCAGTCCCCTCATTTATTGTGAATGGGGGAAAAGGTGACTACTTGGTTCTTCTCCTTATGTCTTTCTCAGCATCTCTAATGAGAGAAAGATAGATAGATAGATAGATAGATAGATAGATAGATAGATAGATAGATAGATTGATAGAAATAGATGATAGATAGATAGAAACAGATGATAGATAGATAGATAGATAGATAGAAATAGATGATAGATAGATAGATAGATAGATAGAAATAGATGATAGATAGATAGATAGAAACAGATAGATAGATAGAAACAGATGATAGATAGATAGATAGAAACAGATGATAGATAGATAGATAGATAGATAGATAGATAGATAGATAGAAAGAAATAGATGAGATAGATAGATAGATAGAAACAGATGATAGATAGATAGATAGATAGATAGATAGATAGATAGATAGATAGATAGATAGATAGATAGATAGATAGACAGAGAGACAGACAGAACGGACTGGTCAAAATCATGCAATTGACTTCTGCTCTGAGATATGATTCAAACCCAAGTTTTTATGTTTCTAGTCCAGCGGTCTCCAAACCTGGCAATTTTAAGACTTGTGGATTTTAACTCCCAGAATTCCTCAGCTAGCCATATTGGCTTAGAAATCCTAGCAGCCGAAGACCATAAGTTTTAAAAGTTGCCAAATTTGGAGACCCTTGTCCTAGTCCAACACCTTAAACTACTAGCCCAAATTGTACCTCTTTGAAATATGACTTGCAAAGAATATCCTCCAGCAATACAGTTGATGAGTCAATTCAGTATTTTAAACCTTGCACTTGCTAGGAAAAACAGAACAAAAATACTAAAATAGGTCCAGTACGCTGGGGGGGAAAATATTTTCCATGATATTGGAGGTAGATTGCAAAAATATGACACTCCCTTTGGAAAAAGTAAGATCCTCCAATAAAATTAATTTGCAGGCTAAAGGCTATTTATATTTATAAATATTTGTATTTATCTAAACTTGCTTTTTATAGAGGAAAAAGAGAGAGATGAATCTTGTTTTGTTTTATTACTTTGTTGACTCTGAGATGCGTTGGACTACAATACCCATCATCAGTTGAGAGGATGTTGGAAGGCTGGATTCATCTTTCTTGAGCATTTTAGATTAAACTGAGCTGGATCTGGGCACAATCCACAAGTGCCTTTTTTCCCCAGAAACTCCAATTGAGGCAAATATAATAGTGCAGTCTTCTTATAAAAGTTTTTAAACTTTCCAGTGGTGCCAGCTCCCCTCTTTGACATCCTCTCACTTGCCTTATTTTAGTTAAATATGAAGGCAATTCCATTTTTTCCCCTTGCCCCTCCTTATGAAATTTAGTTATGAATGCTTTTATCTTTCTGTCTCCTTTTCCCCTCTTCCCACCCTTTAAATTGGCAGTGGAATGTACTGTACTGTAAAAGTGAAACAATGGGGAAAAATAAATATGCCATAGACTGGGCTTCTTCAGCCTTAGTGTTTAACATCGTGCACCTGCATGGCCAGGTAGAGAAGAATGTCAAAACAGCCAACCCAGCACACGACAAATTTTGTGTACATCACCACAGTTCAGCTCAAAATTTCCAAGACAGTAAAGTAAGGTTTTGCCTCATTTTATCACCTTTCTTGCCGTAGTTGTTAAGTGCATCACTGCCGTTGTTAAGTTAGTAATTGGTTGTTAAGTGAATCTGGCTTCTCTGTTGAATTTGCTTGTCAGGAGGTCACAAATGTTCTCCCAGGGCATCTAACCATCATAAATATATGCTAGTTGCCAAGCATATATTTATTGGAAACTTGCTGAATTTTAATCACATGACTTTAGGGATGCTGCAACAGTCATAATTGTGAAAAAC
This sequence comes from Erythrolamprus reginae, assembly GCF_031021105.1. Classification (NCBI taxonomy): domain Eukaryota; kingdom Metazoa; phylum Chordata; class Lepidosauria; order Squamata; family Dipsadidae; genus Erythrolamprus; species Erythrolamprus reginae. Next base: position 7,744,151 of record NC_091963.1, read on the forward strand.
AGTCAATATCAATATCAACTTTATTTGATTAGTCAATCGACCATATCAAAGCGAGGAAAAGGACCATATCGGTCGTCATAAAACTGACTGGTTAAAATGCAATAAAATTGGCTAAAATACAGGGAATTTGAATAAATAATAAGTTAAAATGCAGTATAATATGCTAAAATTGAGTAGTAAAACATGAGAATATAACTCGTGCAAAGGACTATATTAAACAAATCTAAGATACTGATATAAAATATTCTTAAGTGAGTTCATCTCCTTTGCATGCCACCCCAATATGTTCTATAAAACGTATTCTCATCTGAACAGCCATGACTATAAACTTAGCGGTTCTAGAAACTACATATATATTTGTACCCTGAAGAAAATATGATAATTGTTTATTACAGTCCCAGTGTATGATTTTGTCAAGTAGGGGCTGTAAATACTGAGGTCTTACTGAGGAGTATAGTTTACAATGTTAGCAATAGCACTTTTTTAACAGAGCCAGCCTATTGCCCCCACGATCGGGGTCCTCATTTGACCCACCTCGGAAGGATGGAAGGCTGAGTCAACCTTGAGCTGGTGGTGAGATTTGAACCGCTGACCTATAGTCAGCTTCAGTGGCCTGCAGTACAGCACTCTACCTGCTGCGCCACCCCAGCTCATTTGTTCAATACCTTTAAAGCCCTACATGGCTTAAGACCAGATTATGTATGGGACCACACATCCTGTCACCTCCCAGCGGTCGCTTAGGGCCCTCAAAGTTCATCTATTCAGGTTTCCCTTGGCCAGGCAGTGTTGGCTGGCGGAACCATGTGGGAGGGCCTTCTCTGTGGTGACTCCGGCTCTGTGGCATCAACTCCCCTCTCCCATGAGATCTGCACAATCCCAACCCTCCTGGCCTTCCGAAAGGCCGTAAAAACATGGCTTTTCTGGCAGGCTTGGAGCCGGTGAATGGTTCCATCTTGTCCCGGCTGAATGGTTGAATGTTTTAAAATTAAGGGTTTTAAAAAATTGTTTTATCATTTTTATGTTGCTGTTAGCCGCCCAGAGTCTGTAAGGAGTTGGATGCCATACCAATCACAATAATAAATAAATAAATAAACATCATCATGAGGTTACCTAGTTGATAATGAAAGGTCTGCAAAAAGACCAATAATAATAATAATAATAATAATAATAATAATAATAATAATACAACAAACCCCTACCAAGCACAGAGAGCTCCAAGAACCCCATACCGATGAGCTCTTTAAGCAGTGGTCATTTCTTTGGTGAGATCAAAGTTTGTAGATCAAAGAATCATAAAATTGGAAGAGATTTTCGTGGTCTTCTAAGCCAAGCATTTGCCCATGGCCGGAGTTCTTACTGGTTGATTGATCTTTTCTACAAATTCTCCAGTGATTGAGTACCCACCCCAAAACTCTGGGAGGCAAGCTATTCCACTGTTTTTGTTTTAAACCTGGGTGTACACATAATCATTGACATACTATCGTAATTGAGCCCAAAATTTCTAAGTGAGGCAGTTGTTAAGTGAAAATTGCCCCATGTTATGACTTTTCTTGCCACAGTTGTTAAGTTACTAACAGACTCAACCAGTTTCCTTCTTGATCACGGAGTTGGACTAGAAGAATTCTGATTGATTTGATTTGATTGATTGATTGATTAAATGTATCTGGCTTCCATATTGACTTTGCTTGTTAGTTGAGACACCGCAACCATCAAAGATATGAATCTGTCGGAATGATATGAATCGAGTTGGACTAGAAACATAGAAACATAGAAACATAGAAGACTGACGGCAGAAAAAGACCCCATGGTCCATCTAGTCTAGAAGAATTCTGATTGATTTGATTTAATTGATTGATTGATTGATTGATTAAATGTATCTGACTTCCATATTGACTTTGTTGTTAGTTGAGACATTGCAACCATCAAAAATATGAATTAGTTGGAATGATATGAATCTAGTTGGACTAGAAGAATTCTGATTGATTTGATTGATTGATTGATTGATTGATTGATGTATCTGGCTTCCATATTGACTTTTCTTGTTAGAAGGTTGCAAAAAGTGATCAGATGACCCTGAGACGCTGCAATCATCAAAGATATGAATCTGTTGAAATGATATGAATCTAGTTGGACTAGAAGAATTCTGATTTATTTGATTGATTGATTGATTAAATGTACCTGTCTTCCATATTGGCTTTGCTTGTTAGAAGGTTGCAAAAGGTGATCAGATGACCCTGAGACACTGCAACCATCAAAGATATGAATCTATTGGAATCTAGTTGGACTAGAAGAATTCTGATTGACTTGATTGATTGATTGATGTATCTGGCTTCCATATTGACTTTGCTTGTTAGAAGGTTCAAAAAGTGATCACATGACCCTGAGACATTGCAACCATCAAAGACATGAATCTGTTGCCAAGTGTCAGAATTTTGTTCATGTGAACATGGGAATGCTCTAAGGGTCATAAGTGTTAAAAATGGTCATGTCACTTTTTTCAGTGCCATTGTAACTTCGAATAGTCACTAAGTGAACTGTTGTAAATCAAGGACTGCCTGTATTTATTTCCAAAGAGTGTATTCTCCCACAGTTTATCTGATCAGATCCAACTTTTTTTACTTCGATGAGAGATCACCAAATCCATTTGATAATTCAGTCTGAAGGGAAATCCAACAGTTAAGACTTTATTAATAATAATGATAACAACAACAACAGCAGCAATAATAATAATAATAATAATAATAATAATAATAATAATAATAATAATTTATTAGATTTGTATGCCGCCCCTCTCCGCAGACTCGAAACATGGAAGCTGACCTACTTATACATACCCAGACATATTTCAATATTACCAATGTTAAGGAGTCTGCAGAGTGATCTCTGAGTTATTAAGGATACGCATACTCAGAGGAAACGTGGATTTCTAGCAGATAACTAGCGGATAGCCCAAAGATACAAGAAATGGTTCAGAAATACAATCCAGATACATTAAGTGTATAAAATATTATTTACTTTGGCAAATATCTTAGTCAAGAAGAGTCCTAGTCATACACAGTTAAATCAGTCAATACGTATACAAAACAATGAGTCTTACTTGTTTAGATTTCAAATACATAAGCCAGCATTTAACACACAGTTCCCATTACAGCAGTTGCAGAGTAAATAACAGAAATAGCAGAGAGAGTCAGAGAGAGAGAGAATCACGCTTCTGGCTCCCTCTTGTGGCAATCTCCAACACTAACTCTTAAAGCTATAGTGTTTTAATATATTTAAACATACATTGTCAGTTTGCTTATGTATATTGCCAAACTCAACCAGTTATGTACATAGTACTAACAACCAATCATAATTTAGTTTGTTGACTTTCCATAGATATACCCTTGGAGGTTGGAGACCTGTCAGAAGGTCACAAAAGGCGATTGCATGATCCCTGGGACATTTCAACCGTCATAAGTATGAATCAGTTTCCAAGTGTCTGGTTTTTGATCACATGCCCATGGGGTAGTAGCAGTATTCCTGTGGGTGAAAAATGGTCATCCATGACTTTTTTCCAGCACAGTTGTAACTTTGAATGGTCATTAAACAAATAGTTCTAAGCCAAGGACTACTTGTAATTTCTCCCGTACAAATTATTTATTTATTCTGAGAGTTCTAGCCCCACTTTCCTACAGATTCTCAAGGCAATGTATTTTATCTTTTCCACCAACCTGTTGGAAAGCAATGAGACACAGTGACTGGCCACTGATCTATTATTATCTGTTCTCTTGTCTGTTTGTGACTGTCTGTCTTGATGGTCCATTTTGCTCTTGGTTGTGTGTCTCAGGCTGGGAAAGCAACATAGCCCACTGCAAAAGTAGGCTGTGGGTGTGACATAATCTTTCAAGTGGTTCGAGACAAATGATTTCCCTTAAAACTTTCTCCAAATCGTGAAGTAGATTCACAATCCATTGAATCAACTTCACAATCCTGTCAGAACTTCCAAATTATTCTGCATCTCCTCAAATTATCCTTCTGTAATCACATTCTTCTCTCTTTTGTGGAATATCTCAGGATGAAAGATTGTATTAGAATGCATGTCTCTACATCAATTGGATTATCTCCATGGGATAAAATAGAACAGAACAGTAACTAAATTTCTGCATGTAATGATAATTGTAGTGCACCTGTCAGTGTTAATTAAATAGGAAGTTCTATCAGTACTGTGGGTGGTACTTACAACCCCTCACCTTTTATTCCAGAAATACCTCTAGGATACATCATTAATTTTGATAAAAACACCTTAATTTGCTTCCCTCCGTCTAGAATTATTCAGGTGGGAAATTTTTGTTTAATGAATTCTTTGAAAATCAATACTTTTTTTTTTTAATCTAAAGGGAGAATTTGTTAGCTGCTGTTATTTTGGCACAAAGCTCACATAATCCCTGTTGGTCATAATACCCTATTCTCACATCACAGTTAACTGGGTCAATGGAGGGTTAGTACATTTTGGGAACATCAAAAAGAGATCAGTTGACCTAGTCAGATAGCCCACAAAGGATTAGATTTATCCTCAAACAGAGTTAAATTAACTCCCCCAGACCAAAACTCTGTCCACCTTATACAAACCCATCCTGCAGAATTAACTCCCAAAGACTAATTTCCATGGAGGCTGAGCGAAAATGAAAGGGGTTTTCTTTTTTTACACTATTTGTTTCTATCTTTATTTCTTTTCCTCTTATCCTTTTATCCACAATTGGAATAGTAGAAAAGTGTCGAAAGTAGATAGGAAGTAGTTATAGCTCATTAATCTAATTGTACCATCAGAGATTTCCAGAGTATTGGAATTAATTTTAAACTGGTTAGCACCTAAGTCTAATAAAATAAATATTTTCCCACATCAATGAAAAATAAAAAGGGAAATAGTAAAAGTTGGGTCCATGAAATCTTACTAGGCTCCTTCATGGCGGTTGAGGGACATAAAAGATGAAAATCTATTCTACTGAGAATGGGGTTGGCTGCAGTGGTGGTTGCTACCGGTTTGCCCAAGTGAACCAGTAGTGGCAGCGGGGGGCTCTGTCCACCTGAACATAATCATATACGATCTGCATATGCGCAGAAGGTTCTGTGCATGTGCAGAAGCACCGTGCATGAGTGAAGCAAGTGCATGAGAGCATTCACAGTTCCGAACTGGTAGCAAAGGTAAGTGACCGGATAAGATGAGATCAGTGCAAGTAGCCCTTAATTTACAGACCACAATTGAACCCAGAATTTCTTTTACTAAGTGAGACAGTTGTTAGTTTCCCCCCGTTTTGCAATCTTCCTTGCCACAGTCTTCTAACAACCATCGCAGTTGTTAATTTAATAGCATGGTTGTTAAGTGAATCTGGCTACCCCGTTGATTCTGCTTTTCAGAAGGGGAATCACATGATCCCTGGAACCATCGGGGATGTTGCAATGGTCAAGGGTGTGAAAAATGGTAGTAATTTACTTATTTTTCCACTGCCATTGTAATGTCGATTGGTCATTAAATGAGTGGTTGTAAGTAAGGAGCCAGCATGTAAACACACACACACATACAGTGGTACCTCTGCTTGAGAACTTAATTCGTTTCGTGAACAGGTTCTTAAGTAGAAAAGTTTGTGTAAGAAGAAGCAATTTTTCCCACAGGAATCATTATAAAAGCAAATAATGCATGCGATTGGGGAAACCACAGGGAGGGTGGAGGCCGTTTCCTCCCAGGAGATTCCTAGAGAGGCCCCACGAAGGTTTCTCCCTGGCTCTTCCGGCCCTGTTTCCTCCCAGGAGATTCCTAGAGAGGCCCCACGGAGGCTTCTCCCTGACTTTTCCGGCCCTGTTTCCTCCCAGGAGATTCCTAGAGAGGCTCCAAGGAGGCTTCTCCCTGACTTTTCTGGCCCTGTTTCCTCCCAGGAGATTCCTAGAGGCTTCCTAGAGCCCCACAGAGATTCCTAGAGCCCCACAGAGGCTTCTCCCTGACTTTTCTGGTTACAGTTTCAGAGGCTCAGGTTTGTAAGTGAAAAATAATTCTTGAGAAGATGCAAAAAAATCTTGAACACCTGGTTCTTATCTAGAAAGGTTCACAAGTAGAGGCGTTTGTAGGTAGAGGTACCACTGTACTAAAATTCTCATTGTATTCTCAACCTAAGCCCTTTGCTTAATGCTATGTTTGGTTTATTTGTCTGTGGCTCAGAGAATTGTACCTATTCAAGCCATTTGGTTAATTTATGGTTGAACGGCTAGTGTGCACTAGAAAATGAGTTAATTCAGCAGCCGAGTTAAGGTGTTTTCTGGTGCATCCGGCCAGGAAGAAGCTGTTTCCAGCACTTTCAAGAATGTGATCACAGAGGATGGGGTCATTCAGGCATTGTCTGCCTCTTCTTTCTCCTCTGAAATGTTTATTAGCTATTTTGTCACTGTTACTGTCTATTGATTTCGTGTCAACCTTTTTGCTGTACAAAATGCTGAGCAGTTTTTATTGCTTTCTCAGCCACAGGTAAGGCAGGTTCACCAGTATTTGTTTCCACCAATAGGAAGGTGAGGTAGCAGATGTGAATATTTGCCACCAGTGAATATCCTACCACATTGATCTGTCCCTTGTGTGGAATAATAATAACCTACTATTTGCAATATTTACTATTGCAGGATTGTGCATGAAAGCCATTCCTACTAATCTGCTTGAAATCCTTCCTGTCCCAAATTCCACTTTGGCTGATATCAGCTTAAAAAAAACAACAACAGTTAAATAACTTTCTACAATACACAGGTGCATAATTCATTATTAGGAATCCTGCTTTGCCCCAAGAAAATCCAAGGATTGAAATCTAACAAACAAACATTTATGCAATGTCAAGGCTGAGATAAACTCCAAGAGTTTTGATCTACTGTGGAATTTTGATAGTATACAAGCTATCAAAGTTGCAACCAAAGTACAGTCAAGTAGTCCTTGACTTACAACTTTTCATATGTAGTGACCATTCGAAGTTACAACGGCATCTAAAAAGTGACATACCTAATTGTTTTTCACATTTTTGACAATCGTAGCATCCTCAATGGGTCATGTGACCAAAATTTAGATGTTTGGCAACTGACTCGATTGTCCCAAGGTAATGAGATGACCTTTCGTGATCTTCTCCCTAGCTAAGTCAATGGGGAAGCCAGATTCAATGGACAGCCGTGGTACTAATGTAACAACTGGCAGTAATCCACTTAACAAAGGTGTCAAGAAAAGTTGTAGAATGGTGTAAAAACTCACCCATCAAATTTCTCACTTCGCAACAGGAATTTTTGTGCTCGATTTTTATCGTAAGTCGGGGAGCATCTATATTATCTGTCTAACAATGTATTTCAGGACTTTTGGGAAAGAGCCAAATGTGTCTGTGTTTTATAAGACCAACAAGGAAACCCCAATTTATTTAACTTTATTATTTATTTATTTATTTAATTTTATTATTTATTTATTTAATTTTATTATTTATTTATTTAATTTTATTATTTATTTATTTAATTTTATTATTTATTTATTTAATTTTATTATTTATTTAATTTTATTATTTATTTATTTGTTTGTTTGTTTGTTTGTTTGTTTGTTTGTTTGTTTGTTTGTTTGGCTTCTATGCCACCCAGTCCTGAAGGACTCAGGGCAGCTTACAATAATGTAAAAATACAAATACAGTAAAAAAAGAAGTCAAATATGGAAAACCAAAAATTCTTAAATCCCAATTTAAAAACCCATAACTCAATCAATCCAGACAACATACATAAGTACCATTCAATATCATTTGGCCATGAAGATGTCAGTTTTATGGCCCCCAGGCCTGCTGGCAAAGCCAGGTCTTCATGGACTTTTGGAAGGCCAGTAGGGTGAGAGCAGTACGGACATCGGGGTGGGGTGGGGAGCTGGCTTCATAAAGCTGGGGTGGACACAGAGAAGGCCCTACCCCGTGGTCTGGTCAACCTGCATTGCTTAGTTCAGTGTTTTTCAACCAGTGTGCCGTGGCACACTAGTGTGCCGCGAGACATGGTCAGGTGTGCCACGAAGCTCAGAGAGAAAGAAAGCAAGAGAGAGAGAAAGCAAGAAAGAGAGAGAGAGAGAAAGAGAATAAGAGAGAGAGAAAGAAAGCAAGAGAGAGAGAACAAGAGAAAGAAAGAGAGAGAGAAAGAGAGAAAGAAAACAAGAGAGAGAGAAAGAGGGAGGGAAGGAGAGAGAGAGAAAGACATAGAGGGAGGGAGAGAGAAAGAGAGCAAAAAAGAGGAAGGAAGGAAGAGAAAGGAAGGAAGGGAGAGAAAGGGAGGGAGAAAAAAAAGAGTGAAGGGGAGGAAGAGAGAGAGAATTTTTTGTCCAAACTTTTTTTTGGGAGGATATGAGACTGAAGAAGTCCTAACAGAACAGGTTGGACCTCAGAATGAAAAGAAAAAAAAATACAGATAGTTTCTTGCCGAGAGGGAATGAACCAGTTCTACACTACTCCTCTGTTACCCAACAACAATGGCATGCTTTGGGGGATGTTATCTTTGCCATGTGCATGATTTTCTGACTCAGGAAGCATTTCTTGGATAAAAGGAATAAAGGGGATATAAGGTTCACGTGAAAGATGAAACCAGATAAGGTGTCAATGAGATATCTATTTATCCAAGTTACAGGAAATAAAATATTTTACATGTCTAGTTGTGAATTTTCAACATGAGCATGGATGCTTTAAAGCAGTGTTTCCCAACCTTGGCAACGTGAAGATATCTGGACTTCAACTCCCAGAATTCCCCAGCCAGCATTCGCTGGCTGGGGAATTCTGGGAGTTGAAGTCCAAATATCTTCAAGTTGCCAAGGTTGGGAGACACTGCTTTAAAGTTCAAAAACATATGAATGCTGCTAGTTCTCATAGGAGAACCAGGCTAGTGTTCAGGGATGCCCTGAATTTCGAAAGTTTGGTGTTGCTTGCTATTCTAATGCTTTTTTAAAAAATGGCTTATTTGCAGTGGGACACCTGATTGGGGCAGAAAGTAACTGACAGCTATCTTGCTCTTGATAAATACTGAAACTGAAAGAAATAGTGCATGGCTATTCAAGCTGAATTTTCTTACGTGGGATTCAAGCAGGAGACCTGGAAGGATTGTGTCCTATAAGATTTGCTCCCCATGTTATTCCTGAATGCCTTTTTAAGGCTGTAGAGGTTGTTCATTGTTTAAATGAGACACAACTCAAATGAGGAAATTGACTAGCATTTATTGGACGTTAACACGGATTGTTTTTGAAGTCTCATCCTGCTTACTTTGAATTTTAATTGCAAGAATTCTCATAAATGTGATAATAATAATAATAATAATAATCATTTACTGTTCTTGATCAATGGGGCTGATCAAGGAATGTGTTGAATTGCATCTCTATTGTTGGTAGGGCTGGGCAACTTCAGATTTTACCAAGTTGTACTCAACTCATGCACTATAGATTGCAATCTGCCCAAATTTGGTAAAACCTCTTGTTTCTGTTGTTCAAAGAAATATTGATGATAGTTAGTGGCTATATTTTTGTTGTGTATGCGACAGTTTTCTTTCCTTGTATACTCCTGTTCCTCTATAACAGAGGTCCCCAACCTTTTTTGCACCAGGGACCGGCTTTCAACTAGACCAGTTTTCCATGGCCCGGTGGGGGGGGGGGGAGCTAGCTGTCAGCGGCGCCGTAAAAGGGGCGATCAAGAGAGGAATGGGTGAATGAATGGACGGAGGGTGGGAAGGAAGAAAGGAAAGAGGGAAGGTACAGGAACAGAAGAAGGGTGCAAAGAAGCAAAGAAAGGTGTGAAAGGGGAGAGTAAGAGAGGAAGGAGTGAAAGAAGGGAATGAGGGAGGAAAGAAGGGAGGAAGGAAAAGGAAAGCAAGAAATGGAGGGAGGAAAGGAAGGGAGGAAAGGAAGGAAGGAAGGAAGAAAGAAGGAAAGAGGGAAGGGACAGGAACAGAGGAAGGAAGCAAGGAAACTTATGAAAGGGGAGAGTAAGAGAGGAAGGACTGGAGGGAGGGAGGGAAGAAGGTAGGAAGGAGAAAGAAAAGAAATAGAGGAAGGAAAGGTAAAAGAGAGAAAGAAAAAGAGCAAGAAAGAAAGAAAGAAAGAAAGAAAGAAAGAAAGGCAACTTCAAAGAAAGGCTCACTGAGCATCTCTCACTCTCTCTCTCTTTCTATCCCTCTTTCTTTCTTTCTCTTCCTTTCTCTCTCTCCTCTTCCTTTATCTCCTCTTTCTCTCCCCCCTCTCTCCCCCTTTCCCTCTCTCTTTCTCTCTCCCTCTCTTGCTATCTCTCCCCCCTTTCCCTCTCTTTCTCCCTCTCTTTCTCTCTCTCCCCCCTCTCTCTTTCTCTCTCTCTCCCCCTCTTTCTCTCTCTTCTTCTCACTTTCTCTCTCTTGTTTTCTTTCTGTCTCTTTTGCTTTCTCTCTCTCTCTCTTTCTCTCTTGTTTTGTTTCTCACGCTCTTTCTCTCTCTTGTTCTCTCTCTCTTGCTATCTCTTTCTCTCCCCCCCTTTCTCTCACTCTCTCTTTCTCACTTTCTCTCTATCTTGCTGTCTGTTGCTTTCACTCACTCTCGTTCTCTCTCCGTTCTTCTCAGCGGTGACGCGCGCACGCCCTGCCCGCCTCACATTTGCCGAGAGGACTTTCGCCCCGGGCTCTCAGCAAGGGGGTTTGCATGAGAGGCGGGGCCGGCGGAAGGTGATATTCAATGTCGGGGGCGCACGGGCGGTCTTGCGCGCGCTCCCTATCTCCCTGCTAGCCCACTCGGAATACGTATTCAAAATAAGAAAAGCCTTTGCCGGCGAAGGCTTTTCTTATTTTGAATACAGTATTCCGAGTGGGCTAGCAGGGAGATAGGGAGCGCGCGCAAGACCGCCCGTGCGCCCCCGACATTGAATATCACCTTCCGCCGGCCCCGCCTCTCATGCAGCCCCCTTGCTGAGAGCCCGGGGCGAAAGTCCTCTCGGCAAATGTGAGGCGGGCAGGGCGTGCGTTCCGGGTGCGGGAGGAGCTGCGGTGAAAGGCAGGAGGTGGCAGAGGAGCAGAGGGGGCAAATCGGGCGGGCGGTGGGCAGCGCGGAAAGGCCGAGGGGGCCCTGGCGCCGCGGACCGGCTGAAAACCCCCAGCGGCCCGGTGCCGGTCCGCGGACCGGCGGTTGGAGACCCCTGCTCTATAAAGGCAGAAAAAGATAAACAGAGACAGTGAATGAAAGAAGAGGAGAAGGAATAAAACAGAGAAAATAGGAAAAGATATAGAGATGTGTGAATGGAGACAGAATGAGACATAGGGAGGAAACGAGAGCGCAGTAAAAGAAAGGGTTAGGGAGAAGGAAAGAGGTTGCGGAGATTTAATGCTACAACAATAAAAGAAGGAAAACAAATATTTGAAGTATGTAACTGGTCACCAAAATAAAAATACCCTTTCTGTTCACTCCTTGGCATCTTTTGACGTGAACGAGAATAAAGGGATAAATAACCACCCCTCTGTGTGTGGGTATTGATTCTGCCTCTACTTGTTTCACCTTTGCCCATCCCTGGCATTTGGCTCCCAAAATTAATTTGGAAATTGCTTGAAAGAAATTTCCATTTGTTGCAATTGTTGAATTTGAGAGAACGATGTTAGAAAGATGTTAGAACTTCTTTACTGGAATAGCCGCTCCGATTCTTCGGAGAGGGACGCCATGCAAATCTAATAAATAAATAAAATAAATAAGATTTCTCTAGAAATTAGGTTGCCACCTGTAGTAAGGCATAGACGGTGAGCCATTTCCCAGGGATAATTAACCTCCAACATTTTACCCTTAGACTATCCATGGTTGACCTCTCCAGATTCCTAAGAGGTCAGTAAGGGGCGTACATAAGCGCACTAGAGTGCCTTCCGTCCCCTGTCCTATAGTCTCTCCTATATCTTGTATTTCTTCTCTACTATATCCTCTATAACCTTCATTGTGTATTATTGTGTATTGGTCAAAATAAATAGATAGGTAGGTAGGTAGGTAGGTAGATAGATAGATAGATAGATAGATAGATAGATAGATAGATAGATAGATAGATAGATAGATAGATAGATAAAAGTCATTCCCAAATTAGTGCTTACCAACCTTAAACATAAAATAATTGCAATGCTCTTATTTTTAAATATGGCTGAAATATTTGCAGTGTTGTGTGATCTAGCAACTCCTTAAGATAATTCCCTTACACCAGTTTCCCTGTTGTTAGGCAAAGAAGCATACAAGTTGACAAATCAGATTCAGGTAAATTATATTTGCTTAGATGTCAAAAAAAGAAAGAAATCACCCTACAACTCCTCTTTTATATAGTCCCATATTTCTGTCAATACTCAGCAGTCTTTTCCATAGTGCTACTTTTACAAATGGTGTACATAAATTATATTCATGCAAATAGCTATGGAGATCCTCAATCATCCAGGTTGTGATGGTCCCAAAGGTGTTTTTTTCAAAAGGCGACTAGGCCTTCTTATTGTTGTTTTTCCTTTGAAGCTTCTGTGAAGAAGTGAAACCTTTTTCATGGGGGGAAAAATAACCCCAAGAAAGTCAAGTTGCCTTTTGGAAAATCACTTGGGGACATACATACAAGTAATCCCATGACTGGTTTGGCTTTAAACATGCAAAAAGTCAAGAACTGAGCAAAAGGTCATCCAAAGCCAATGGACCTGGAGAATTGCTGTCAGGTCTAAACTATAGATCAGGGATGGCAAACCTTTTTTTCCTCGGGTGCCGAAAGAGTGTGCCTGCATGCTATTGCGCATGTGGGGGTGCCCACACCCATAATTCAATGCCTGGAGACAGCAAAAACAGCTCCCCCTGCCTTCCAGAGTCTGGAAATGACCTGTTTCCCAACTTCTGGTGGGCTTAGTAGGCTTGTGTTTCACTCTCCCCAGGCAGCAAAGGCTTTCCTGGAGTCAGCAGAGTGTAAAATGCCCTCTACCATCCCCCAAGAGGCTTTCTGTAAGCCAAAAATGCCCTCCCAGAGCCTCTGTATGAGCCAAAAATCAGCTGGCCGACACACACATACACATCGATTTATTGATTTGCTGATTGATTTTGTCCATTGCACAATGAGAGTTACATTGGGTATATATATATAGTAAATATATAATGAAGGTTATAGAGGATATAAAGTATATCTAAGAAAGAAGAGAAAAGAAGAAACAGGAATAAAATATATCAGTGAAAGAATAGAAGAAGAGATATAGGAATAGAAGAAAGGTATAGGAGATATAGGAGAGCAATAGGACAGGGGACGGAAGGCACTCTTGTGAACTTGTACTCGCCCCTTACTGACCTCTTAGGAATCTGGAGAGGTCAACTGTGGATAGTCTAAGGGTAAAGTGTTGGGGGTTTGAGAATGACACTATGGAGACCAGCAATGAGTTCCAAACTTCGACAACTTGGTTACTGAAGTAGTATTTTTTACAGTCAAGTTTGGAGCGGTTAATATTAAGTTTAAATCTGTTGTGAGCTCTTCTGTTGTTGTGGTTGAAGCTGAAGTAGTCGCCGACAGGCAGGACATTGCAGCATATAACCTTGTGGGCAATACTTAGATCATGTTTAAGGCATCTTAGTTTTAAGTTTTCTAGGCCCAGGATTGAAAGTCTAGTCTCGTAGGGTATTCTGTTTCGAGTGGAGGAGTGAAGGGTTCTTCTGGTGAAGTATCTTTGGACATTTTCAAGGGTGTTGATGTCTGAGATGCGATATGGGTTCCAAACAGATGAGCTGTATTCGAGGATGGGTCTGGCGAAAGTTTTGTACGCTCTGGTGAGTAATGAGAGCTTGCCAGAGCAGAAGCTATGTAGGATTAGATTTACAACTCTTGAAGCCTTCTTGGCTATGTTGTTGCAGTGGGCTTTGGCACTTAAATCTTTTGTTATTAGTATACCGAGGTCTTTAACCGAGTGGGGGTTATCTGTGATAATTTGATTATTCAGTTCGTATTTGGAGTTCAGATTCTTTTTCCCAATGTGTAGGACAGAGCATTTGCTAGTTGAGCTGAGCTAGGACAACAGCTCATGTGCCCGAAGATATGGCTTCATGTGCCACCTCTGGCACCCTTGCCATAGGTTTGCCATCACTGCTATAGATCCTTCGCCTTTCATGTTACACACGCACACTCCCTGGCCAGCCTCGATCCTTTTCTTCCATAGTATCAAGGTTCCTATCTGGAATGAATGAAGAATGAAACTGTCCTGTACCCAATGCAAACCTTGGCCTGTTTAGACAAGGAACAGTCTACCTGGCTTGTAGGAAGTGTGAAACTGCCTCCTACTCAGTGACATTCTTGGTTTGTTTAGACTACAGTTGTCTTCCTGGTTTTGCAGGAGGTGTGAAATTGCCCCTTCTTCAGTGATATTTTTGGTCTGTTTAGACTAGTTATTGTCTTCCTGGCGTGTAGGAAGTGTGAAACTGTCCTCTACTTAATGAAACTCTACTTAGACCAGGATTGTTTACTCCGATCAGAAGTTGCTTCCAGCTCCCCAGCATATAGCTTTCCCATTCCCATTCTCTGCTGCCAATTGCTCAGGGGCGAAAGCCGGGGTGGCGCAGCAGGTAGAGTGCTGTACTGCAGGCCACTGAAGCTGACTTGTAGATCTGAAGGTCAGCGGTTCAAATCTCATCACCAGCTCAAGGTTGACTCAGCCTTCCATCCTTCCGAGGTGGGTAAAATGAGGACCCGGATTGTGGGGGCAATAGCCTAGCTCTGTTAAAAAAATGCTATTGCTAACATGTTGTAAGCCTCCCTGAGTTTAAGGAGAAGGGCGGCATAAAAATTGAATGAATGAATGAATGAATAAATAAATAAAGTGTCTCAGATGTCTAATAAGAGAGACAGATTGCCAGGCATACCTCCTAACCTCTTTGGTTATTCTTTTCTATGCTTCATGCTACATATGCCTCAGAGCCTGCCCTGCACCCCCAAAACTAGTCTGCAAATCACAGGTGTGTTCAAGGGCACTTGTCTCTTGACACACATATAAAAGCAACCCCGAGTTCAAAATATGACATGGATTGGAAGATGCCATCATGGACAAAATATGTTCCTGGCTGAATGCTTTATTTGAAGGTTTTTGGAGCAGTTTAAGCTTCTATGTCAGGGGTGTCAAACTCGATTTCATTGTGGGTCACATTAGGATTATGTTTGAACTTGGGGGCTAGGGTGGGCATGGCTAAGGTGTGCATGGCCTGATTGACATCACTCATGTCACGGGCGTCTGTGGTGGTCCAAGCACTCTGCCAGAGAGAATAGACTCCCAAGGCGGATGTATTATTATTATTATTATTATTATTATTATTATTATTATTATTATTATTATTATTTAGATTTGTATGCCATCCCTCTCTGAGGACTCGGGATGGCTCACAACAACAATAAATACAATAAAATACAAATCCAATATAAACTATATTAAAAACCACATTATTATAAAAACTAACAATTCTAAAACAATCATACCAATCTCGTATATTGAGTCAGAAAGGTAAGGGGAGAAATTAAACCCCCCCATGCTTGGCGGTATAGATGGGTGTTCAACATTTTACAGAAGGCAAGGAGGATGGGGGCAATTTCAATCTCTGGGGGGAGTTGATTCCAGAGGGCCGGGGCCACCACAGTGAAGGCTCTTCCCCTAGGTTCCGCCAGATGATATTGTTTAGTCGATGGGATCCGGAGAAGGCCGACTCTGTGTGACCTAATAGGATGTAATGGCTTCGTGCAACCTTCTGGACTCAATTTTCACTGCAGAGGTATTGGGATCCCTGTTTCCAGGGTGACCCTATGGGCCAGATCTAAGCACCTAACGGGCCAGATCTGGCCCCCGGGCCTGGAGTTTCGCACCCCTGTATGTGCAAAGCCTGGTCCAGTTACTGAACAAAAGATGCTTCCTACAAACTCATGCTGTTCTGAACTTTAGCCTAAGTTATCAGCAGATTATTAATCATTTATAGACCTGTCATCAACAAAATGTTTTTAATTAGTCCGTAGTACCTTTGCTCAATGTGAGACAGCATCTTCTCCACAAATACATAATTCCCAACTATCATATCCATATTTAGTTGAGACTAAGACTTGATTCAATAAAATGTAGATCTGACATGTTGACATGGGTCATACTAGATTAAATCTGTACTCTCTCTCCATTTAGATGAAAGGCCCTAATGCGGTTGGAAAGTTGCATTAGTTTCATTGATGACTTGTTGTTGAGTTATTTGGGGGGGAAAAAGTGCGGTTGAAGCCTTTTTGGAATACAGTGGTATCTTGGCACTCAACTGATTTGAAACTCATTGAATTTGGTATTCAGTGCATTTTGATCCAATTTTTTTGTCCCAGTACTCATCATTTGTTTGGTATTCAATGAACAAGCTAAAACTTGTCTATGCTGGCTTCCTTCGGACTCGCTACATTATTCCTTATGGGGAAACGCTGTTTCATACTCATTGTTTTTTGGTATTCATCACACCTCCCAGCACCAATTAACATTATCCAAGTACTGCTGTACAGAGTTTATATATATGTATATGAATTTTAAAAATTCAGCAAAAAACATTTTATATATATATATACAGAGCTGGAAGGGTTCTGATCTGATAGCTCTAACTGCTAGTTCTCTGCTTTACAAGGCAGAGTTCACCAGATCGAATCCCAGTAAAGGAAAGGGTGTGGCTAGCTGATGAGGCTTCGTCATCTTCAGGCTGGTGTTTCTGTCCTTGTTGTAGGGTGAACACAGCGAGACCTGAGCTGCCTTCCTTCTATAAATACTGGTGGCTGGGTGTGGTTTGATGGCTCAGCAATTGCCTGCTGTGTAGAAACTTCCTGGTGAGTCAGTGGGGTAACACCTGGGGTCGTTGATGTAGCTGAGGTATGCTGATTAATTAATGGTTGTGGATTAGGCGTGATATCCTGAGTAGTTGGAGCTTGCAGGCTACTTGATTGTTTTGCAATGTGTGTTATGAGTCTGGTTTCAGTTTCTATGGCTGGGATACGTTTGAGGGCTGGTTTCCAAATGTCTGGTAGGTGGGAGGTATCATCCCGCTTGTTCATATTTTGGGGATGTTTTTCTATCTCGATGGCTTCCATGATTATTCTTTTGCTGTAGTGTTCTGTTTTGGAAATTAATTTAGCACTGTCAAAATCAATTTCATGTCCTGCAGTTTTGAAGTGTTGGAAAAGGGAGGAGTTTTTTCTTTTTTCCTTAATGCATTCTTATGTTCTGCAACACGTGCATTTACTCTCCTGTTAGTTTATTCAATATATATGGCTGGGCAGATTTTACACGGTATTTGATAAACTCCCTGGTTTTCTAGCTGGATATTGTCTTTCGGGTTTCTTAGGATGTTGGCTATTTTTTTATCTGTACCAAAGGCTGTCTTGATGTTGTGTTTGCGGAGAACTTTACTGATTTTATCTGTGGTGCCTTTGATGCAAGGGAGGAGGGCGATGCCATTGTTCTGTTCTGTGTCTTGGTTCTTGGGGGGTGTCTCTTTTTGGATTAAGTTGTTGATTGCCTCTCTTTGGAATCCATTGGAAATTAACTGCGTAATTCAGGTTCCAGGTGGTCTTTGTCGGCTAGGCGTTTGGTAGGCCACCAGATCTGATCCCTACAACTTTGTACCAGGGAGGGTCTATATGTTTTTTCTGTCGGATCAGTTCCTGTGGCCTAGAGGTTAATTCTCTGCCTTACAAGGCAGAAGCTGCCAGATCAAATCCCAGTAAAGGTATGGCTAGCTGATGAGGCCAGAACAAGGCCGAAATAGCGCTATCCTAGTCTCCCTTAATTTTAAAAATTCAGCAAAGACATGTGATACATATATTGGACTTATATGCCGCCCCTTTCCGTGGACTTGGAGCAGCTTAAAACATTTCGATAGTAAAGGTACAGTATATAAAACATTTCTAAGCCAATTAATAGAATAGTTAATTTAAAAATTATCTTAAAGCTAATCATTTAAAATCGAACAATCACATGCATACTTTCACATCCAATACATTCACTGGGCAGAGGCTGGGGTCCAGTTTTCAGGTTCTTACGGAAGGCAAGGAGGGTGGAGGCAGTGCGAATCTCTGGGGGGAGTTGATTGCAGAGGGCCGGGGCTCCCACAGAGAAGGCTCTTCCCCTAGGTCCCGCCAGCCGGCATTGTCTGGCTGATGGGACCCTGAGGAGACCAACTCTGTGGGACCTGACCGCACGCTGGGATTCGTGCGGCAGAAGGCAATCACGGAGGTAGTCTGGTCCTATGCCATGTAGGGCTTTATAGTTCATAACCAACACTTTGAATTGTGTCCGGAAACCAATCGGCAGCCAACGCAGTCCGCATTGTTGATGTGGATAATTCAAATTCTGTCAAATATCTCCCTGCTAAAATTTATGAGGGCTCAAAATATTCCCTAAGTACAGTTTTTATTATTATTATCTATTCCAGCTTGTATTGTCTTTGAGATTCCTTCTGTTTAAATGCCATTTCTACTCTAGCACTATCCTGAGCAGCCAGGGTAAAAGTTTTACTCTCTTGTGATAAAACAGAAACGTGGTCAGCTCGATGTGGGTTATGCAACAAGATAGAAAGTCAATTCAAAGCACTGTCCTGATTCTGTCATTGAGCAAGGCAGAAAAGACAGATTCTCTTTGAATGCCAGAGTTCCTTGAAAATTCTCAGAAAGGAATCCCCAGTTTGCATTTCAGCAAATGGACAATGAAGGTGGAAATGGGTGTGGCATTTCAGTTCGTATTGATTCAAAAATAAATTTAAAAAATACATAACATATTTTATAGATTACGGTTAATAAATGTTTAAAGTACGTCTCAGAAATGCTGCATACGTTCAGCTCCATTGCTCAAAATGTCTCTTTCATTAGTAAGAAAGCTCAGCTCTGCAGAAAAGGCTTATGCCTTTTAAAATACCCTACCCCATTCCAAGATCTGTAAAAACCAGGTAAAACCAGAGTTAACAAGTAAGCATAAACTATAAGAACATAAGAAGAGCCATGCTGAATCAGGCCAAAGCCCATCGAGTCCAGCATTCTGTGTACCCACCAATTGTCCATGGGGATCTTGAGCAGAAAGAGAAGGCAAGACCCTCCCTTTCTCTTGACCCCCAACAAATGGTACTCAAGGGAATCCTGCCTGCCTCAATCAACATAGAGGCGGCACTTGGACATCTGTTTCAATAACCACCGATACACTTGGCATCCATGAATCTGTCTAAACCTGCCCTGAAGCTATCCAGGCTGACATCTGTCATGACCTCTTCTGGAAGTGAATTCCATAAACTGGGTGAAGAAATATTTCCCTTGATTTGTCCTCACTTTCTTACCTATGAGCTTTAGGGAGTGCCCCACCGTCCTAGTATTGCATTGACAGAGAAAATAATTTTCCTCTATCCACCTTTTCTATCCCATGCATGATTTTATGCACTTCGATCAAGTCACTTTTTAAACGCCGTCTTTCAAGGCTGAAGAGACCAAGGCGTTGCAACCTGGTTTCGTAAGGGAGGTGCTGAAATAATAAAATCCGGTCCTGGCCAAATAACAACCATTATCATAACTAGTCTCCCAAAATATACTGGAAAAAAAATTGCATTTTATTTTCTAGCAAAAAAAGACCAAGAGGTTCATGTCTATGGAGATTCTCAATCATCCAGGTTATGGCTGTCCCAAAGGTGCTTTTCCAAAAGGCAATTAGACATTGGGTTTTTTTTCCCTTGAAAATGTTTTGCTTTGCATCCAAACAGCTTTTGAGTTCAATTCAGTTCAACTCTGAACTGAATTGAAGTTCTAATTTCTTTGGGACTAAAGAAGCTTCTTGCATGAGAAGCAAAATGTTTTCGAGGATAAAAATCAAGAAAGCCCAGTTGACTTTTGGGAAAAGCACCTTTGGGACAAGAGATCTATGCCTACTTGTGTTCCCAGAGTGTGATAGATAAAAGGTCTGCTTTGAGATGATGATATTTTCACCTCTCAAGGCATTGGGACTAAATGCCTCTTAATGACTACCTAGAACCCCTAGGTGAAGATTGCGATATGTGGCCCTAACCAAAAAAACCATATCACAGCCTGATGGAAAACCCAATCTACTTGCAACACTTGAACCAGAACTCCACCCCCACCCCTATTTATAAGGAACAAATGGCAGCTGCAAAGAAACCATATTCAGAGCAGCATGAAGCCAATAAGAGCCGGGGTAGCGCAGCAGGTAGAGTGCTGTACTGCAGGCCACTGAAGCTGACTGCAGATCTGTAGGTCAGCGGTTCAAATCTCAACACCAGCTCAAGGTTGACTCAGCCTTCCATCCTTGCGAGGTGGGTCAAATGAGGACCCGGATTGTAGGGGCAATAGGCTGGCTCTGCTGTTGCTAACATGTTGTAAGCCGCCCTGAGTCTAAGGAGACGGGCGGCATAAAAATCAAACAATCAAACTAACTAACTAACTAACTAACTAACTAACTAACTAACTAACTAACTAACTAATTTCAACCTGGTCATGGTGAATGTGATTTTGCTGAAACATCGCAAAGACACTCAAAATATTACATGGGGAAAACCCAAACTCAGAACAATATATATACATACTGTATATACATATACGTATGCCACATGTTTTTGCTGAATTTTTAAAAATAACAGAAAAAACATATACATACATACATACATACATACATATATACATGCATACATACATACATACATACATACATACATACATACATACATACATACAGAAAATGGTTCTTAAGTAGAGGCAAAAAAAATCTTGAACACCTGGTTCTTATCTAGAAAAGTTCTTAAGTAGAGGCTTTCTTAAGTAGAGGGACCACTGTACAGTTATTCCTCATTGAACAAATCCAGTTGGGACTGGCAAATTGACTGAGTTTATATCTGGTGGATTCTGCCCACAGTTGTTTCTTAAGAGGGATGAGTTCTTTTTAATGAGAAGTTTGCATGTTGTACTATTTTTGAAAGTGGGTGTATAAGGGAGAGAGATTGTTTTGATACTAACACAAGATGATCCCGGATTATTATAAGACATGGAACACAAATACACACACACACAAATCAAAAATTATTATCCATTTTTCATCCACAATTGATTTATTTTTTTGGTGGAAAATCTATTTTGGGAATAAATAATAACTAATGTTATTTTATTTCCATCAGTGCGGCATTTAGGAAACTGCCTCCAAAGTTTGTTTGTACCATAGCTTTCTGCAAATTTTTCTCTCTGTGAGAACAAAACATATGTCCCCATTTGTTGTGACCTGGAGTGTTTGTAGGAAATTGTCCTCGGTAGCTATTTAGACTTATGGAGTCTTAACTAAATACTAAACAAGGATTGCACTTGCATATCTATACTGTATATGGGAGGACGGAATGAATATCAAAATGAAATATTATGATGTTTCAGAAGATTAAACATGAAAGAAAAAAAAACATGTACGGATTATCTTTATAAACCTCCATAACTGAAAAATTAGAAGTATTGAAGTACATCTTTCAAAACCTAACAGTTTGAGGTAGTTCTTGTAAAAAAAATCTACTTACTAAGCCTCTACACTGATTTTTTTTAAAGGTTGTTTTTGTAATGATGGCATAGTTCTTTTAATCCTTAAATGCTTAAAAGCTGCTTTACTTGCTGTATTCAGCGTGGCAATGACTGTTTGCAAATGCTAGTAACAGATTTGGCTTATGACTCAAGTGATAAAAGTAATGTAAGAGTTGACAAAATGCATCTAGTAAGTTTCTTTTTAAAAGAAACGGAGGGATCACTGCTATAAGTTTACCACTTTTATTTTATTGACATTCAATCCAAGAAAGAAGGAAAATGTTTATAAAACTCCAATGAATTCAGGCCAGCTGCATTTCTCTCCAGTTGCACTTTTACAAGAACCTTCTTGTAGGTAGATTAGGCTGATCAAAAACCACTTCATGAGGTTTGAGCCTTTTTTTCTAGATTAGTTTTGCACAGAATAGGCTAATGGTGGGAGGCTAAGCAAAATGGAGAGATGGAGGTGGAGGCCCAAAAGGCAATTAGCACACATTTAGAAATAAATTATATTCTTGCCTTGAACAAAGTTGGGGTTCCACTGAGATGAAGCTCAGACTAATAATCTGCAGATTGATGCTTCGCTGTCTCAACTCCAGGCTCTGGTTCCATTAGAGCCATTTTAGTACATGCAAATTTTTTTCAAGATTCAAGATTTTTTCAGATTCTCTTTTCCAAGCTTAGATGCCAGAGTGTGATCTTGAAAAGGACAATTCAACATCAGTTCTTGCATCCTGCTACTCCTACTGCCCTCTGAAACTGGGGAAAATGTACAAAGAAAGTTCAAGAGTCCTTGGAGAGGGGTGGCATACAAATCCAAATAATAAATAATTAAAATAAACAATGGATGAATTGTATGTGGCTTAGAGATCCTCCCTAGCCTATAGGAAATTTATCTAGCTAGTGTTTGGAGTGAATTTAAAAACCTGAGCAGAATGCCTCGGCAATGTTCAAAATAAATAAAATACAATTGAATACATACCTGCCCATTTTTTCATATGCTGAACTTGGCAGCCTGGAGACTACATGCCCCCTAGAATCCTTGGTGGTCTCTGAGCTTGGTGGTCTTCTTGCAGATGTTTCATTACCAAATTAACTAGCATTCAGTCCCATCAATCTTCAATAGGCACACAGAGAGAAACAACATCTTCACATCGTTCAAAAGAGGCAATTCAAAAAGTAAAAAATGAAGCAAAAAGACCAAAACACATCACCAGTGTTCGATACTCAGATGAGCAGAGGTTAATACCAAGAATAATATTAGAAAAGTAAACAATATCCAGTCAAGAAACTATCAATGGAAACAAACAGGAGGTGGTGAGCTTTCCTTCACTGGAGGTCTTCAAACAGAGACTGGACAGTCATCTTTTTATTTATTTTTATTTATTTATTTATTTTGTCCAATACACAGTGAGGGTTTTAGTGGGTATATATATATCACAAAATATGAACAAGCGGGATGATACCTCTCGCTTACCAGACATCTGGAAACCAGCCCTCAAATGTATCCCAGCCATAGAAACCAGACTCAGAACACACATTGTAAAACAATCAAGTAGCCTGCAAGTTCCAACTACTCAGGATATCACGCCTAATCTACAACCATTAACTAATCAGCATACCTCAGCTACATCAACGACCCCAATTGTTACCCCACTGACTCACCAGGAAGTTTCTACACAGCAGGCAATTGCTGAGCCATCAAACCACACCCAGCCACCAGTATTTATAGAAGGAAGGCAGCTCAGGTCTTGCAGTGTTCGCCTGAGAACAAGGACAGAAACACCAGGCTTAAGATGACGAGTGAGACCTCGTCGAAACGTTGCCAGAAATTTCCAAATCCTACACGGGTATATTCGGGTTTCTTCCCTTGTAGGTACATGATGAAGGTTATAGAGGAGATACTCAGAGTAAAATATATTTAAGAAATAATAGAAAAGAAGATATAATAATAGAACATATCAATGAAAGAATAGAAGAGATATAGGAATAGAAGAAAGGATTCTATGATTCTATGATGATTCTAAACAAGCAAATAGTAAACAACATCTTAATTAAGGAACCACTAAGAACACTGTCACCAACAATGAAAGGGCAAACCACTAGTATATAAACAGGAAACAAACCTTTCTCCCTTCTATGATGTTACCTAGTTGGGCAATGAAATCTCTGCAAAAAACCCCCAAAACCAATGAAACTCAGAGAACACCAAGGATCCCTCAGTTCGACCATGAGTAGTAAATATTCTTTTTTATTGGTACTACATATCCCAACAGTTAAGTAGCAAGGGACTTCCAAGGCTTAAGAACAAAACCAGTCTATGTTCCACCAACTGCAACAGGAGAAATCCCCATCTGGTCATAATTTTAGAAATTATATCCTAAAAGATTCCCACTTAATAAGTATTCTGGCATCTCTATTCTGATGCTATTCATTTAAAATTCATTAGAAAACTGATCTGGCAGCGTTTTATGGTGACCTTAATGCCGTGATCCTCTATAAGGAAAAAAAATCCTTTAAGACAGTTTTTTCAGTGGTTGGGAAGACACTTCTAGCATTTTTTCCCTTTTAGCAGATTGTGAGCCATACTCATTATTTTAGTGAAAGGTTTTCATGGATTTTCCCCTTTTTATATATGAGCATTTGGGGAGGTGGATTCTTCCCCCCTTTCCTTTTTAGTTTTAAGTATATTAAGCTTAGCTGCTGTTTGAGAAATCAGGCTAATTGCAGAGAAAGGGGAGAACTCATAAGAATGGCATGTACCTTGCATACAGAAAAATGTCATTTTCAATCCTATATAGTTCTTCAAAATTCCTATGATTGCCTATAATTCCCAGGTTACCATGGGTCAATGTTTGTTGAAGCCAAATTGTGAAGGGCTCATTTACAGCATTATGAGCTGCAAAGGAAGCTGTAGAGCCAGGAAGCCATTAGACATTGGATTGATAATAAATGTAGTCAAGGGTGGGTCCTACTTATCTTCCCCACCACTTCGCATCGCGACGGAAGTGCACGTTTGGGAGTGCAATTTTGCTTCCGTGCAGGCTCAGTAGCTGGAAATCAGCCCGAAAAAACAGCTTAGCTCGACTTTAGAGGAAGGAGTAGAGTAGAATAGAATAGAATGGAGTGGAATAGAATAGAGTACAATGGAGTGGAATAGAATAGGAGTAGAGTAGAGTAGAGTAGAATAGAATAGAATAGAATAGAATAGAATAGAATGGAGTGGAACAGAATAAAATAGAAGAGGAGAATGGAATAAAACAGAATTCTTTATTGGCCAAATGTGATTGGACACCCAAGGAATTTGTCCTGGTGCATGTGCTCTCAGTGTACATAAAAGAAAAGTTATCGGTCAAGAATCATAAGGTACAACACTTAATGATTGTCATAGGGGTCAAATAAGCAATCAAATAAATATTAGGTACCAGTCCATATAAATTATAAGGATACAAGCCACAAAGTTACAGTTATAAAGTCGTAAGTGGGAGTAGATGGATGATAGGAATGATGAGAAGGTTAATAGTAAATAGTAACGCATCCTTAGTAAATTGATAGTGTTGAGGAAATTATTTATTTAGCAGAGTGATGGCGTTCGGGGGGAAAACTGTTCTTGTGTCTAGTTGTCTTGGTGTGCATGCTCTATAGTGCTCTTTTGAGGGTAGGAGTTGAATCAATTTATATCCAGGATGCGAGGGGTCAGTCAATATTTTCCCCACCCTCTTTTTGACTCGTGGAGTATACAGGTCCTCAATGGAAGGCGGGTTGGCAGCAATTGTGTTTCTTCCCCCTGCGGTCCTAATTATCCTATGAAGTCTTTGTCTGTCTTGTTGGGTTGCAGAAGGTCAATATAAACCCAGAGGCTAGAGGGAGAGCTCTCTTCAGCCCAAAACACAGCTGAGGAGTTGATCAGCTGGCTTTGGAAGAAAGAATAGAATAGAATAGAAACCTTCCAAAAAGTAAGAAATTCACAAAAAATCTTAAAAAGTGATGGGGGAACCTTTGGACTAGCACTGATTGATCCAATTCAGTGATGTCACCACGATGTCGCTACCAGTTTGGACGAACCAGTCCGAACCGGGAGGAACCTACCTCTATGTATGTAGTCCTTGATTTACAACTATTTGTTTAGTGTTTGTTAGAAGTTATAATGGCACTGAAAAAAGTAACCAAGAACTGTTTTTCTCACTTGGGACTTTTGCAGCATGCCCATGATCACTTGATCAACATTCAGGGTCTTAGCAACTGGTTCACATTTATGATGGTTGCAGTGACCTGGGGTTACGTGATCATGTTTTGTGGTCTTCTGACAAGTGAAGACAATGGGAAAGCCAGATTCACTTAACAACTGTGTTATTAACTTAACTGCTGTTATTCACTTAACAACTGTGGCAAGGAATATCATAAAATGACTCATTTAACAACTGTCTTGCTTAGCAGTGGAAATTTTGGTCTCCATTGTGATTGTAAGTCAAGGACTTACCGTACTGTAAAAGCAAAATGGTTAATTGCAGTGAACTTGCTTGATATTTCTGTCATTATTTATCATCTCCCTTTATGTTCCACAACAAATTTTTAAAAATAATAATTATTAGATTTTTCTCCCCAAAATTGCCACTTTGACACTCTGCTGTAAGGGATGTAAGAGTTGTACACGGCAATGAATTATAAGAAACATGGCTAGATAAATCAACCTTGGCTTTGAGAACCAAATGTCAATTTCCATCACATAGCCACATTTGGATCAGCCCAGATCAAGTCACTCAATCACAAGCAGTGCATAGAACCATTATCCCACGCATCTTCAAAGGTTTAATTATTTTCCCCAAAAATTTTGTTTTTTTATTTATCAAATGTATGTACTCACTCATAAGAAGTGATTTTGGGTGGTGTAAAATCGTAAATAATAATATTCAATAATAATGACTTTTAATGTTAACTTTATTTGTTGTTTATTTATTGATATTGTATATTGTGTACCATCCCAAACTTTGGGAAATGTGTGGTTTAGAAACATTAAATATAAATATAAATAAATAAATGAAGCAAAGAACAATGCATATGTAGAAACAAGCATTTTAAAAAATAGATTAAAAAGACCACATTTAAAAAAAATTAAACTTCACTTATTAAAAGTAAAATAAATAAATGCAGTATTTACCCCCATCACTGAATTGTGAAATTGTGTCGATACAGAATTGCAAATCTTCAGGTTTCTAGGATTTCTCTGGAAAAAAAAATCAGAAAGGAATTAAAAAATGCCTATTTTCTTATATTTTATCTTCTTTGAAATAGGTCAGGAATAAAAGGCAAAATTGATTAATAGATATAAATAGCCGCTAAGCCAGTGGACTTTCCTTAGCAAAGAAATTCACCTAAGTTAAAGCTATGGTAATCTACCAAGTTTGTTCTGAGCACGGTTGGACCATCTACGGTAAATTAGTTCCTTGGCTTTAATGGAAATAGCTTCTGCCGATATGCAGAAACTACTTTTAACAATCAGAGGCGGTTGGAAGAGCCCCCCTTGAATATCTATGGAGAATCTCAGCCATCCACTTCATAGTTGTCCTACAGCTGCTTTTTCAAAAGGCAACTGGACTTGTTTGTTTTTCTTTGAAGACATTTCGTTTCTCATCCAGGAAGCTTCTTTCGTTCTGACTTCAGAACTGAAGAAGCTTCTTGGAGGAGAAGCGAAACATCTTCAAGGAAAAAGAAAGAAAGCCCAGTTCCCTTTTGAAAAAAGCACCTTTGGGTGGCCGCTTTGAAGAACAAAAAAATGCCAGTGCCTGTGCCAGTGATATCCCTCCCTTACTTTTGTTCTTTTGTTTTCCATTGCCATAATTTCAACGTGTTTTGCCTGTGCTAGGCACTTGAAATCTTTTCTTGGTAGTGATAAGGTTTGGGAATTGTTTTATTTGGGATTTCTTTAGCTCTAGGGGAAAATGCAGCTGCGTAAAAGAATTGCAGACAGGTGCTAAGTTCTGGTCCCACATGCTTTGCAGTGCTCTATTGCCTTTGAATCTGAAACATTGCACAGCCATATTATCTGTATCAGGGGTCTCCAACCGTGGCAACTTTAAGACCTGTGGACTTCAACTCCCAGAGATCTTTGCTTTGCTGGGTGAGGAACTCTGGGAGTTGAAGTCCACAAGTCTTAAAGTTGTAAAGGTCGGAGACCCCTGATCTTTATCATAGGTTTGAAAGTGGGAAATGTTTGAAATAGGTTTTTGTCAGGGTATGGTGCAGTAGGTGTCCAAATGAAGCCAGAGATACTGACATGAACTTGTCGTATTATATAAATAAGTATATTTTACATCAAAATATGCAGTGAACAAGACAGGCAAAGAAGAGCATGATGAGGTAAATCGCAGAGCCCACAGAAGAAAAAAGGCGGGGAAAAAGGGAAACTCCCCCTCCATACCCACAACAACCAATCGCAGTGCAGATTGCCTCATGCAGGAACCTTTCCAATCAATCAACTATAACTGCCTTCTGGCTCTTTGTACAACCCCATTGTCCCAGCTACTAAATTTAAATATCTTAACAATGTCTTATAGTATCTTGAGGATTAATTCACCTATAGGTATCTTGAACTTGCGTTCTTTTGGGAACTGTTCAAAGTTATAATAGCAATGAAAAAACTGACTTATGACCGTTTTCCACAGTCACAACCTTTGCAGCCTCCCCCCTGGTCATGTGATTGAAATTCAGAGGCTTGGCAACTGGTTCATACTTACGACCATTGTCATGTGATCCCCTTTGATGACCCTCTGACCAGCAAAGTCAATGGGGGATCCAGATTCACTTAAAAACCGTCTCATTAGCTTAAGTGGTCCACTTGACAAGTGTGCCAAGAAAGGCCGAACAATGAGGCAAAACTCACTTAAGAAATGTTTCGCTTAACAACAGAGTGTTTGGGCTCAATTCTGATCATAAGCCAGTGCTTTTCAATTGTTTTATGTTATGCTCCCCCCGAGGGAGAAGTAAACATTTCACATCCCCGCAACTCTCTGCTGGCACGCGTCTCGCAGATACCCCCACCGACCTGCCACCCCCCAAATTGGGCCCCCCCACAAGATGCGCATCATACCTCACACTTGTACCAGTACCTCCATCGCGTTACTTGCTGTTGTGTCTAGGGCAGCCCATTCTAAAAGAAGACATCTTGCAAATTTGAGAAGTTTGAACGCGCAAGACGTTTTGTTTTAGAACAGGCTGCCCTGGACACAACGCCGAGGAATGTGACGGAGGCACCGGTAACAAATGTCCGGTAGGACATGCATCCTGTGGCAAAAAAAGCAGGTTTTATGGGATCACGCCCCCCTTGGCATTGCTCAGCGACCTCCCAGGGGGGGGGGGCGCCCCACTATTTGAGAAGCAATGTCATAGGCTAACCATATAATATGTAATTCATATGGTGTCTGCTTTCACCTGCTGGCCTCTTAAACTCTTCATGGTTGTCTCCTTAGGTTTGAAGACCATCGTTGGAGCCCTCATCCAGTCAGTTAGGAAACTTGCGGATGTGATGATCCTGACCGTTTTTTGCTTGAGTGTTTTCGCCCTCATAGGACTCCAGCTGTTCATGGGTAACCTCAGGAACAAGTGTGTCCGAGACTACACAGAGTTCGAATCCATCAATGGCACCTTCGCTTCAGACGAGAAGACCTGGGAAACCCTGAACAAATTCCTCAGCGATCCAGGTAGGTTCATCCCTTGACTCTCTTTGGGAACTGCGATGTCTCTAACTCAAAATGTCGAAGCCTCTAACACAAAATGATGGCTTCAGCCTGACGTGCAGGTTTACTCACCTATGGTGGTCAAAATGAATATGGTTAATAAAATCTGAAATCCTAAGGCAGCTTCCCGCTTTTTTTTTTTTGCTAATGCCAACTGTAAATTGGTGTGTAAAACGATAATTGCCAGTTATAGCATTTGGGGGGGCATTTGCCCAGGTTCGCCTGGTGCACCAGTTGCAGCCCTATCTGGACCGGGACACAATGCTCACAGTCACTCATGCCCTCATCACCTCGAGGTTCGACTACTGTAATGCTCTCTACATGGGGTTACCTCTGAAAAGTGTTCGGAAACTTCAGATCGTGCAGAATGTAGCTGCAAGAGCAATCATGGGCTTCCCTAGGTATGCCCATGTTACTCCAACACTCCGCAGTCTGCATTGGTTGCCGATCAATTTCCGTTCACAATTCAAAGTGTTGGTTATGACCTATAAAGCCCTTCATGGCATTGGACCAGAATATCTCCAGGACCGCCTTCTGCCAAACGAATCCCATCGACGGATTAGATCCCACAGAGTTGGCCTTCTCCGGGTCCCGTCGACTAAACAATGTCATTTGGTGGGTCCCAGGGGAAGAGCCTTCTCTGTGGCGGCCCCGACCCTCTGGAACCAGCTCCCCCCAGATATCAGAGTTGCCCCCACCCTCCTTGCCTTTTGCAAGCTCCTTAAAACCCACCTCTGTCGTCAGGCATGGGGGAATTGAAATTTTTTCCCTTCCCCCTAGGCTTATAGAATTTATACATGGTATGCTTGTTTGTATGATTGGTCTCTTAAATTGGGGTTTTTTAGATTAATATTAGATTTGTTACATTGTTTTCTTTATTGTTGTTAGCCGCCCCGAGTCTTCGGAGAGGGGCGGCATACAAATCTAATTAATAATAATAATAATAATAATAATAATAATAATAATAATAATAGCAGATACAGGTAGGTAGCAACATAACAAGAGTTTATTGAAAGAAGTAAATTATGATCACTTTTCACATTTGTACCCCTTGCAGCTTCTCCATTGTCAGGTGATCAAAATTCAGATGCTTCACAACTGTTTCATTTTTAAAAAACAGTTTATTTATATATTTTCACATTATATACATAGAATAGAATAGAACAGAATAGAATAACATAGAATAGAATAACATAGAATAGAATAACATAGTTGGAAGGGACCTTGGAGGTCTTCTAGTCCAACCTCCTGCTTAAACAGGAAACCCTACACATGGATATCCAACACCTCCTTTAAAACTTCCACCAGAAAATAATTTAAAATCAAAAATCATTCAAAACTTACCTCCTGAAGGGAATACAAGTACAAATATTATAAAATATGCTAAGTGAATAGTTATTGTTATTAATGTACTTAAATAAGCAATTAGATCTTTTTTTTAAGAATATTTTTTGTTTGTTTGTTTGTTTGTTTGTCATGTTTGTTTGTTTATTTGTTATGCGTTGATTTAGCCTTGTATTAATATAAAACATATATTGTATGTAAATGTGTATATATTTGTAATAAAAAATTTTTTAAAAAAAATTTAAAAAAATAAAAAATAAAACTTCCAGTGTTGGAGCAGTCACAACTTCTGGAGGCAGGCTGTTCCACCGATTAGTTGTTCTATCAGGAAATGTCTCTTTAGTTCTAGATTGCTTCTCTCTGGTTAGTATCCATCCACTGCTTCTAGTTCTACTCTCAGGTGCTTTGGAGAATAACCTGATTCCCTCTTTTTTGCAGCAACTTCTGAGATATTGGAAGACTGCTATGCTATCATGTCTCCCCTAATCCTTCTTTCCATTAAACTAGACATTCCCAGTTCCTGCAACCATTCTTTAAGATGATTATGGGTTTAGCTTCCAAATCCCTAATCATCTTTATTGCTCTTCTCTGCACTTGTTCTAGAGTCTCAACATCCTTTTGCACTGGATTCAATATTCCAAGTGTGGCCTTATCAAGGCACTATAAGGTTATGGCTAGGAAAGAAATGAAGTATCTTGATACATTAATGACAAGCACTTAATGAAGACTGGTGGAAGGTCTTAAGCATAAAATGTATCAGGAAAGACTTAATGAACTCAATCTGTATAGTCTGGAGGACAGAAGGAAAAGGGGGGACATGATCGAAACATTTAAATATGTTAAAGGGTTAAATAAGGTCCAGTGGGGAAGTGTTTTTAATAGGAAAGTGAACACAAGAACAAGGGGACCCAATCTGAAGTTAGTTGGGGGAAAGATCAAAAGCAACATGAGAAAATATTATTTGACTGAAAGAGTAGTAGATCCTTGGAACAAACTTCCAGCAGACGTGGTTGGTAAATCCACAGTAACTGAATTTAAAGATGCCTGGGATAAACATATATCCATCCTAAGATTAAAATACAGAAAATAGTATAAGGGCAGACTAGATGGACCATGAGGTCTTTTTCTGCGATCAGTCTTCTATGTTTCTATGTTTCTATGTAAGCAGAATATGTCAAGAACTATGTTACTAGAAAAAAAGATGGTTAATTTTTTAGTCCTGTTTAGAGAGAGGCAATACAGTAATTAAACTCAAAATCTTAGATATTATTATTATTATTGTTGTTGTTGTTGTTGTTGTTGTTATTTAGATATTTAGATATTGTTATTTAGATTTCTATGCCACCCTTCTCAAATGACTCAGTTAGCTTAATGAATATCTCACAAATGAGTTCCAAAGTTTTGCTTTATTCAGTTTCTGTATACAGTATTAACTTCTTACTTTCCCGATAATATATAGTAGCTAATAAAGCTTTGGGCTCTATTTTGCTTGACATTCTCTACTACCGATGGTGAACCCTTTTTTTCCTTGGGTGCCAAAATCATGTGCATGGGTGCTATCATGCATGCGCGAGTGCCCACACCCATAATTCAATGCCTGGGGAGGGCGAAAGTGGTCTCCCCTGCTTCCCGGAGGGGCTCTGGAGGCCAGGAACAGCTTGTTTTCCAACTTCTGGTGGGCCCAGTAGGTCCATTTTTCACCATGCTCAGGCTCCAGAGGCTTTCCCAGAGCCTGGAAAGGGCAAAAACCTCACCCCCCATCTCCCCAGAGACCCTCCAGAAACCAAAAAATGCCCTTCCGGAGCCTCCATGTAAGTCTGAAAACAGCTGGCTGGCAAGGACATGCACACTGGACTTGAGCTAGCGCAACGACTCATGTTCCGGTAGATATGGCTCCACATGCCACCTGTGGCACACACGCCATAGGTTCACCATCACTGCTCTAGACCAGTGACTTTCAACCTTTTTCGGGCCGCAGCACATTTTTTACATTTACGAAACCCTGGGGCACATTGAGCGGGGGGGGGGGGGCAAAAAAAGTTTAGACAAAAAAATTCTCTATCTCTTCCTCCCCTTCACTCTATTCCTTTCTTCCTCCCTCTTTCTCTCTCTCTCTCCCTTCCTTTCTTTCTCTCTCTCCATCCCTCTTTCTTTCTCTTCCTTCCTTCCTCTCTTTTTTGCTTTCTTTCTCTCTCTCTCCCTCCCTACCTCCCTCTATGTCTTTATCTCTCTCTCCTTCCCTCCCTTTCTCTCTCTCTCTCTCTTTCTCTCTCTCTCTTGCTTTCTCTTGTTTTTTCTCTCTCTCTTGTTCTCTTTCTATCTCTCTCTCGCTCTTTCTCTCTCGCTTTCTTTCTCTCTCTCTCTTGCTTTCTCTCTCTCTTGCTTTCTTTCTCTCTTTTTTTCTCTCTCCCTCTTTCTTTCTTTCTCTCTGAGCTTCGCGGCACACCTGACCATGTCTCGCGGCACACTAGTGTGCCACGGCACACTGGTTGAAAAACACTGCTCTAGACTATGCAAGGATTTGATTTGGAGATGAAAGATGGTTTAATTGAAACTCCAAATTAACTGCCAATTTGGATTGAATTGGATGCCCCCAAATCAATTGATTGATTTTGAAAGCCTCATGAACAAAAGCCCTGCCTTTAATAATTGACTGTTTTAAAAGAAATCAGTTGAATTCAATGATTTGAGTCAAATAATCAATTCTGGATCAAATCATTTTTTTCTTAATTAAATCCAATATGGTTCCCCAAAGCTTCAACTTGAACATTGTTCTGCTCTTCTCATTGTGATGCTCAAGCTGAGCAATTCCATTCTCCACCATTCATTCAGAACTGAAGAAGTTGTTGGATGAGGAGTGAAATACCTACCTTTTGAAAAATCACCTTTGGGACAACCACGACCTGGATGACTGAAAACCTCCATAGACATGTAGTGGAGGATATTGTCCTTTGCAATATTAACAAAATATTTAATCACCAGTCTGTTCAAATTCTGTACAAGGAACAGGAATGGTATCATCTTGTCCTTTGGCTCAGAGACCAAAACAATTTTAACAAAGTTCTTATGAAAAATATGTTAAATTGTCACCTTTATTATGATTTCTTGGGAGCTGTATAGAATTGGGTTTTTTTGCTTTTAACCACAAGGTACCTGTATTTATTTATTTTATTTATTTATTAGATTTGTATGCCGCCCCTCTCCGAAGACTCGGGGCGGCTAACAACAATATAAAAAGACAATGTAAACAAATCTAATATTAAAAGCAATCTAAAAAACCCCAATTTAAAGAAACACTCATACATACAAGCATACCAGGTATAAATTCTATAAGCCTAGGGGGAAGGGAAATTTCAATTCCCCCATGCCTGACGACAGAGGTGGGTTTTAAGGAGCTTGCGAAAGGCAAGGAGGGTGGGGGCAACTCTGATATCTGGGGGGAGCTGGTTCCAGAGGGCCGGGGCCGCCACAGAGAAGGCTCTTCTCCTGGGTCCCGCCAAGTGACATTGCTTAGTCAACGGGACCCAGAGAAGGCCAACTCTGTGGGACCTAACCGGTTGCTGGGATTCGTGCGGCAGATTCGTGTGTAGATTTAAATGTATGTTGTACTTATCAGAAGAATTTTCTTAGAATCAAGAACTGGAGGTGGTGATTTAAGTTATAAATCCCAACCAGTGTGTGAATCCAGATTAAAGCATCCGCAGCAGTTGCTTGAAACGTATCTATTGAAGGAGAAAGCAGCACGTCTATGGATGATTGATTCAAATAGGCTATTTGTGTGGCAGAAGCTGGAGAATTATACATAAAATCAGTCTGCAACCTTTTGGAATTTTTGAACTGAGAACTACCGGTAGGAGAAGTAAAATTAAGAAAGAAATAGACTAGAATAAGAGAGTTGGGACCTTTGACGTCTTCTAGTCATATGTTGAGGATTACCTGTATTCTTGTAAAGTGCTACTTTAGTCAGTTGAATAGTTTTATATTTGCTCACTTTTCCCACCTTCAGAAATGTTTTGCTTGTCAGTTTTGCTGGTTAGTAATTCCTAGACTTGTGTGAAGATCTAGAATTTCTATATCTTAGTTCAACTATTTTATTTCTCAATAATCACTTTGATATACAGTGATCCCTCGATTATCGCGAGGGTTCTGTTCCAAGACCCCTCGCGATAATCGATTTTTCGCGATATATTGGTGCGGAAGTAAAAACACCATCTGCGCATGCGTGCCCTGTTTTCCATGGCCGCACATGTGCAGATGGTGTTTTTACTTCCGCACCTGGGAAGACCCAGGGAAAGTTCCTTCCGCCGCCCAGCAGCTGATCTGCTCGGCAGCGCCGCAGCAGCGAGGAGCCGAAGATCGGGGTTTCCCCGCCGCCCATGCAAAGGGGAAACCCCGATCTTCGGCTCCTCGCTGCTGCGGCGCTGCCGAGCAGATCAGCTGCTAGGCGGCCGAAGGAACCTTCCCTGGGTCTTCCCCGCCGCCCACGCAAAGGGGAAACCCCGATCTTCAGCTCCTCGCTGCTGCCCGCCCGCCGCTCGCCCGCCGCTCGAGAGCAAGAGGGGGAGAGATAGAGAAAGAGAGAGAAGGAAAGAAAGAGATGAGAGAGGGAGGAAGTGTGAGAGAGGAAGAAGCAAGATAGAGAAAGAGAGAGAGAAAGAAAGATGAGAAAGGAAGAGAGTGACGTCATCGGGTGGGAAAATATTTTTAATTAATAGTTTTTGAAAAATCGCGATATAGTGTTTCGCGAAGATCGAGATCGCGAAAATCGAGGGATCACTGTACTTATTAAAGTAGAACTCTTTTATCCATTGTTATTCTGTTGGTGGCTTTACACTAGTGCAGTATTCTGCAAAATCTTTGAAACAGTCACCTGGATTAAAGAGGGAATCTGACTCCATTTAATTCAAAGTCTTGCCTCATCCAGATTCCTGGTAAATATATCTCTTCAAGAGTAGGTAGGAGCAGCTTAATTATCTAAAATAGCTTTGTTATTTAGCTAATAACTCCATTTTAGGAGGTGAGAGCTCAAGAAATGATCTGGCAAAAGTCTTGCAGATACTTGTAGATACTTGGGACTATCCTTTTGCACATATGATAAACTGGATTTTATTTTTTAAGACTTTAAAATGTGTCATTATGACAATTCAAGTGCCATGATAAGTCATATATTATGTTATGGAGATGAAAAAATAAGACCCTCTAGTGCAAAAGAAGGCTTATGTCCTATTTATAAGGGTGCAGAAGTGGACAATTGCAAGGCAGATCTTGAAATAGGGTCATTTTGTAAACTGATGTAATCTAGATACTGCAAGGCTCTGCAAAAAAAAAAAAATAATAGAAGAAGAAAAGATAATCAGCTTCCTCGGTTGAGGTTAGATCACTTTCAGAAATATTTTGAAAAAGAATGAAAATGAAAGAATAGCAAAAAGGAGATAAAAACGCTTGGGAAATTGCAAGGCAGACACAATTCAGAAATCCAAGAGAACATAGTTTTCAAATCCAAGATATAAATTTACCTTTGCTTCTGTGATCTACCTGAATTGATTCTCTTTTTCCCTATGATTTATCTGTCTGAAATTATTTATTCTAAGAAAGTTAGAATAACAGAGTTGGAAGGGACCTTGGGGATCTTCTAATCCATCTCCCTGCTCAAGTAGGACACCCTATACAATTTCAGGCAAATGGCTGTCCAATATCTTCTTAGAAACCTCCAGATCAATGTAATTGTTAATTACTATTAATTACCGCTAGGTGAGATCATCCAAGGGCATGGGGTGAGGTATCATCAATACGCCGATGATACCCAGTTATACATCTCCACCCCATGTCCAGCCAACGAAGCAGTGGAAGTGATGGGCCGGTGCCTGGAGGATGTTAGGGCCTGGATGGGTGTCAACAAGCTCAAACTCAACCCAGACAAGACGGAGTGGCTGTGGATCTTACCTCCCAAGGACAACTCCATCTGTCCGTCCATTACCCTGGGGGGAGAATCACTGGCCCCCTCAGAGAAGGTTCGCAACTTGGGCGTCCTCCTCGATCCACAGCTCACATTAGAGAAACATCTTTCAGCTGTGGCGAGGGGGACGTTCGCCCAGGTTCGCCTGGTGCACCAGTTGCGACCCTACTTGGACCGGGAGTCACTGCTCACGGTCACTCATGCCCTCATCACCTCGAGGCTCGACTACTGTAACGCTCTCTACATGGGGCTACCTCTGAAAAATGTTCGGAAACTTCAGATCGTGCAGAATGCAGCTGCGAGAGCAATCATGGGCTTTCCCAAATATTCCCATGTTACACCAACACTCCGCAATCTGCATTGGTTGCCGATCAGTTTCCGGTCACAATTCA
This sequence comes from Erythrolamprus reginae, assembly GCF_031021105.1. NCBI lineage: Eukaryota > Metazoa > Chordata > Lepidosauria > Squamata > Dipsadidae > Erythrolamprus > Erythrolamprus reginae. The sequence continues at coordinate 7,781,112 of NC_091963.1, forward strand.
AAGTGTTGGTTATGACCTATAAAGCCCTTCATGGCACCGGACCAGATTACCTCAGGGACCGCCTTCTGCCGCACGAATCCCAGCGACCAGTTAGGTCCCACAGAGTGGATCTTCTCCGGGTCCCGTCAACTAAGCAATGTCGCCTGGCGGGACCCAGGGGAAGAGCCTTCTCTGTGGCGGCCCCAGCCCTCTGGAACCAACTCCCCCCAGAGATTAGAACTGCCCCCACCCTCCTTGCCTTTCGTAAACAACTTAAAACCCACCTCTGCCGCCAGGCATGGGGGAATTGAGATCCTCTTTCCCCCTAGGCCTTTACAATTCTATGCATGGTATGTATGTATGTATGTTTGGTTTTTATATTAATTGATTTTTAATCATCAATACCAAATTACTATTGTACACTGTTTTATTGTCGCTGTTAGCCGCCCCGAGTCTCTGGAAAGGGGCGGCATACAAATGTAATAAATAAATAAATAAATAAATAAATAAATAATTGTTCTGACTGCCAGGAAATTTCTACTTAGTTCTAGGTTGATTCTGTCCTTAATTATTTTCCATCCCTTGCTTCTTATTCTGCCATCAGCTGCTTTGGAGAATAGGTCGGTCCTTTGTATTTTGTGGCAACCCCTCAAATACTGGAAGGCTACTATCATGTCCCCCTTAGTTTTTCACTTAATTCACTTAACAGCTGTCTTGGTTAGAAAGAGAAATTTGGGGCTTAATTGTGGTCGTAAGTCAAGAACTATCTGTACATAAGAATTACTTAAAATTGAATGCTAAATTGGCAGCATATAAGAATCAACAGAATTTAAAAGGGGTTGGAAAAATTTGTGGAAATGTAATGACTCTAAGCTGATGATATGCTTAACTCCACCACCACTCCAGCTCTGCCTGCTCTTTTCCTACATCTTGTGAATGATAACCATGACAATAGAGCCCTTCATGGCACCGGACCAGATTATCTCAGGGACTGCCTTCTGCTGCACGAATCCCAGCGACCAGTTAGGTCCCACAGAGTGGGTCTTCTCCGGGTCCCGTCAACTAAACAATGTCGCTCGGCGGAACCCAGGGGAAGAGCCTTCTCTATGGCAGTCCTGGCCCTCTGGAACCAACTCCCCCCAGAGATTAGAATTGCCCCCACTCTCCTCACCTTTCTTAAGCTTCTTAAAACCCAACTCTGCCGCCAGGCATGGGGGAATTGAGATCCTCTTTCCCCCTAGGCCCTTACAATTTTATGCCTGGTATGTCTGTATGTATGTTTGGTTTTATAATAAAGGTTTTTAACTGTTTTATATGCTGTTTTTATTACTGTTGTTAGCTGCCCCGAGTCTACGGAGAGGGGCGGCATAAAAATCCAATAAATAATAATAATAATAATAATAATAATAATAATAATAATAATAATTAGCACAAATTGGAATTATTCTTTGATTAGCTGCACAGCAGGACAAAATTCAATATTTATTTATTTATTAGATTTGAATGCCGCCCTTCTCCGTAGACTCGGAGCGGCTCACAGGAATATTGGATTGTCATATGCTGTTTTACTACTGCTGTTAGCCGCCCCGAGTCTACGGAGAGGGGCGGCATACAAATCCAATAAAATAAAATAAAATAAAATAAATAATAAAGACAATGTAAAAACAAATCTAATAATTTAAAAAACACTAAAAACCCCATTATTAAAAGCAAACATACACACAAACATACCAATAGCTGCCTCTTTCCTGCAGTGTCAGGAGTCATGTGTTTCGTTGAACATTTCCCGACTATTCTGGGTTTTAAAAGTAACTACGCTCAGTACGTGCGTCTTTAATGGAGTGGACCAAGAATTGGATGATGCTATGTCCACTAGACTAGATGGATTGCAGATACACTGTTCCATACGTGGTGTTGTTATGGATTTGTTTTTTCAAAGCCAGATATGAATGCCATTTTGTAAGTGTGCTGAAGTGAGTGACTTAAGATGGTTTGAGGGTTATTGATCACACTACATAACAAGATTGTGCATTTCAGAAGTTGGAAGATTGATGTGGCAAATGGAGAGAGTGGGGATAAGGATGCTGGATTCAATCGAAGTGAGACTAGGTTAAGTAAAAGCCCATCATTGTTCATTTAGGAAGCAGCGTTTCTATCAGAATCTCAGTGCAGTCGTTGCCTTTGCGTAAGGAACTACACGACACTGAAGACACTTTGTACAAAAGTTATGGCGTGAACAGAAAACTTAACAAGATGGTATCAAGATAAACAAGCTAGGAACTAAATAAAGCAAGGATCAATGTTTGGGGCAGCTAAGGTGACTAGGGAATTCTGGAAGTTAAAGTCCTCACATCTTCAACTTGCCAAGGTTGAGAAATAATAGTTTAGGACTTTAGGTGTTTTTGGTCTCCTTTTCCCTTCCATGGAGAAAAGAAGACACACAACAAAGTTAAACATGATGGGGAAAGATCTTAAGATTTGCCCCAGGCAGAGAAATTCTCCTGCATTTTCCCTCAAATTCGTATTCAAAAAGATGATAAAGTTTTCTCCCCGATGTCTCTGAAAAGAGAATAGTTTTGATGTAAATCTCCCAAGTAATGTATTACATTCTTGTACTTAGAATATAAAGGACTGTCCTTAAAGCAGTGGTTATGCTTTTCTACAGGTGGTCCTCGACTTATGACCACAATTGAACCCACAATCTCTGTTGCTAAGCTGTCTTGCTTAGCAACAGAGATTGTGGGTTCAACTGTGGTCATAATTTACGAAAGACAAGGAGGGTGGGATCAGTTCTGATCTCTGGGGGGGATTTATTCCAGAAGGCCGGGGCCACCACAGAGAAGGTTCTTCTTCTGGGGCCCGCCAGATGACATTGTATAATCGACGGGACCCAGAGGAGGCCAACTCTGTGGGACCTTATTGGCCGCTTGGATTCGTGCGGCAGAAGACGGTTCCGGAGGTATTCTGGTTTGATGCCATGTAGGGCTTTATAGGTCATTATCAACACTTTGAATTGCGACCGGAAACTAATCGGCAGCTGTGGAAACCATGGAGTGTTGGAGAGACGTGGGTGAATATAAGTAACCCCACAATAGCTCTCGCGGCCGCATTCTGCATGATCTGAAGTTTCCAAACACTTTTCAAAGGTAGCCCCATGTAGAGAGCATTGCAGTAGTCAAACCTTGAGGTGATGAGGGCATGAGTGACTTTGAGCAATAACCCCTCGTCCAAATAGGGCCATAACTGTGTATGTTTGCTTTTAATAATGGTTTTTTTTAGTGTTTTTTTAAATTATTAGATTTGTTGTACATTGTTTTATTGTTGCTGTGAGCCACCCCGAGTCTATGGAGAGGGGCGGCATACAAACAAACAAACAAACAAACAAACAAACAAACAAACAAACAAACAAACAACTAACTAACTAACTGGTGCACCAATTACAGGGAAATATCAGGGAATTTCAAAATGCTTTACCCCTGGACACCATGTAAGAAGTCTAAAGTTACCTCCCCCAATTTCATCCCCAGCAGACATATCTGCCTACAGCTCCTACATCTTTCAGTATGGCCAATACAGATAATCCTCGAGTTACAACAATTTGTTTAAAGTCACAGTGGCACTGTAAAATACTGTCTTAGGACCCCTTTTCAGAGCTTACAACAATTACAGCATGATCCCATGGTCACTTGATCAAAATTCAGATGTTTGACAACTGACCCATATTCATAATGGTTGCCTGGACTCCAGGGACATAAGCAACTTAAAACTAAGGAGAAAATTCCTTACAATTAGAACAATTGATCAGTGGAACGGCTTGCCTACAGAAGTTGTGAATGCTCCAACACTGGAAGTTTTTAAGCAGATGTTGGATAACCATCTGTCTGAAGTGGTGTAGGGTTTTCTTCCTAAGCAGGGGGTTGGACTAGAAGACCTTCAAGGTCCCTTCCAACTCTTTTTGTTATTATCCCCTTTTGCACCTTCTGACAAGCAAAGACAGCGGGGAAGCTAGGTTCACTTAACTAACTTAACAACTGTAGTGACTGTAGAGGTTGTAAAATTGGACAAAATTCATATTACTGGAATTCACTTAGCAACATTCGCTTAGCAACAGAAATTTTGGGCCCGATTTTGGTTGTAAATTGAGGACTGTGGTCATTATGGTGAACGATGGAAGTTCAAGTTTAAGGTCTCTGTAGCAAAGAGCTTTACTTTAGAGAGTTAGGAATTATAATGTGAGAATTTTGATGACTATCTGACTATTGAAAATGTAAGGATTCTAATAAACTGTATTAAAATCAGATGCTATGTAATTTCCATTCTTCATGAAACTTATGAATTATGTATGTTTATAGCAGATGTGTAACAGTGGAAGAATATTTTAGTAATCAGGAAAAAAAATCCTCTCTATACGATTTTTTAATGTGTCTTTCTAGGAAAATAGATAGTTTCTAGGAAAGAAGCCTAGGATTTGGCAGAGGAAATAATGTCTTGATGGAGATATTAACAGTAGATATAATAATAAAATGCCATTTAAGAATTATGAGTCACCCTAGAATTTTAAGAAGTAAATAGCAATAATTTGCAGGCCAGTCTTCTTTTTGGAAAAAAAAAATAAGGAGATGTGTGAAGGAATAACACTTGCTCAATCAATTTATAAAGCTGGACTTTTTGAGAATAATCTTAAAAAATCTGTTTTGGATCTCACATAATTACAAGGCCTGTTTTCATTACAAAATTAGTGGTTCTCCAGATAGCCACGAGCCTGAAAGATATGGTAGATATGACAGTTTAAGACATAGTTATTATCCGAGACCACCTTCTGCCGCACGAATCCCAGTGGCCGATTAGGTCCCACAGAGTTGGCCTTCTCCAGGTCCTGTCGACTAAACAATGTTGTCTGGTGGGACCCAGGGGAAGAGCCTTCTTTGTGGCGGCCCCGGCCCTCTGGAACCAACTCCCCCCAGAGATTAGGACTGTCCCCACCCTCCTCGCCTTTCTTAAGTCACTAAAAACTCATCTTTGCCGCCAGGCATGGGGAAATTAACACGCACCCCAATTGTCAAGGTTGGTGTACGGTTTGATTGGATTGTATGATTATTTTACTATAAGGGTTTTAAATTGGATTTTTTAAAAATTGGATTTGTACACTGTTTATGTTGTTGTGAGCCGCCCCGAGTCTTCCGAGAGGGGCGGCATACAAATATAATAATAATAATAATAATAATAATAATAATAATAATAATAATAATAATAATAATTATTATTATTATTATTATTATTATTATTGGAGTTGCAAAAACTTTTTTCTACATTTGAATAATTAGACTATTCCTGCATACCACTATATATATTATTATTTGTTTGTTTTTTATTTGTTTGTTTGTTTGTTTGTTTATTTGTTTATTATTATTATTATTATTATTATTTATTAGATATATAATTACATTTAATTATAAATACATTTTATATAGATAGTCCTTGATTTGCAACCATAAATGAGACCAAAATATCTGCTAAGTGAGTTCTGTTCCACTGCAGTTGCTAAGTTAGTAACACAGCAAACAATCCAACAGTATTTAAGAAAATAAATAATCAATTAGTAATCAATAATAATTTATTAATTTTATTTGCTGGCTGACTTCTAGTAACTTTATTTTATTTATTTATTTTATAATATAGTATTGTATTGTAGTATGTTTAACATAATATAAGTATAAAGTAGAGATAGAAAAGATAAAAAAAGACATTAGGACAGAAACGGTAGGCACATGCACGCCCCTTACAGACCTCTTAGAAAAGGGGAGAGGTCTATTGTAGATAGTGTAAGGTTGAAGATTTTGGGATTGGGGGAAGAAACAACAGTGTCCGGTAGTGAATTCCAGGCGTTGACCACTCTATTGCTGAAATTGTATTTTCTGCAGTCTAGTTTGGAGCGATTTACATTTGGTTTGTATCTATTGCGTGCTCTTGTGTTGTTGTTGTTAAAGGTGAAGTAGTGACTAACGGGAAGTACATTGTGATGTATGATTTTGATGAACAACAGTTAAATCAATTCGGAGGCAGCATAGTTGTAAATTTTCTAAACATAGTAATTGAAGTCTGGAGGAGTAAGGTAATTTGTTGCGTGAGGAGGAGTGGAGGACTCTTCTTGTGAAGTATTTCTGGACTCCTTCAATTGTATTAATGTCTGTTATGCAGTGAGGATTCCATATAGGTGAGCTGTATTCAAGAATTGGTCTGACAAATGTTTTGTATGCTCTGGTTAGTAGATCGGTGCTTCTAGAGAAGAAGTTTCGTAGAATTAAGTTTGTGACTCTTAGTGCTTTTTTGGCAATGCTGTTGCCGTGGGCTCTGGCACTTAAGTCATTGGAAATGAGTACTCCAAGGTCTTTGACTGAGTGAGGGTCTTCTGCAAGCCCAGTTTGTCCAAGTGTGCATTTAGTATTCGGAAACTTCTAGAATAAAAGTCCAAAGATCATGCAAGGGACAAAAATAACTGAGGCCCTACGTAACAATTCCATCATAAAACAAAGACTGTGATAATTAAGGATCCTTCGTATTTTTGAAAGGCTGACTTTCAAACCTAGTTATTTGTAACCCCAGAGTTAGTACCTGCGAGATAAGGTCCACTTACCTGCCCAAAGGAGTATATGCTTATTGAACTGTGGGAAACTGATTTTGGATAATAGCCATGGAAAACTTGGTCGTTTTCAGAAAATCTGAAATGTGGAAGGAGGTCAGAGGATATCTTGCAAGCTATCTTGCTGAAATAGCATGCTAGGCTGGTAATATTTTTTCAGTGCTCACAGGCTCCTTCCTATTTTTTCACGCCTTGGCTGCAATCCCTGCAAATTCACTGTGTTTCTTTTGCCCTTTGGAATAGGATTTTAGGGATTACTTTAAAGGAGGGCAGGTAGCTTAGGCTGTAATTGCTTCTGCAGAATGCAAAATGGCTTTGCAGAATTGTTTCCATGTTCTAGTTTCATGACGAGAAATTCAGGACAGAATTTATGAAATCCTGTGAAAGTTTTGACCGACTTTGACCTGAGTAGACTGGAGAATTTATTAAAAGAAGCAAACATTTTTTAAATTCTCTTTTGATTGTGCAACTGCTGATCTAAAACAAAATGCACATTACTCCCGAGAAGATTTTCTGCTTTTTAGGGAGGAGGGATGTTCATGGATACAAACAGGGCATTAATTTCAAAAAAATCAAATTTATGCCTGTAAAAAATTAGCACATAATAGCTCTCAGCTCAACATAGCCCAGTCTCTAAGATTTAGCTTTCCCAATGCAAAGAGCTTGTTGCCTGTGATTCAGAAAACGTAAATCAGTTCCTAAGAGGGCAACTGAACATCTAATCCTATTCTGCATCATTGAACTATGATGGCGCAGTGGTTAGAATCAGCGGTGGGTTGCTCCCAGTTTGGCCCAGTTCAGTGAACTGGTAGGAGTAGGAGGAGAGCAGCTCTACAGGGAATCATTAGAACTGCCCAGAATATCCTTGGGCTCCAGCTACTAACCCTAGATGATATCTTCACATCTCACTGTTTTATGAAGATGCACAACATTCTCAGAGACTCTTCTCATCCTGCTTACAATCTTTTTGGACTGCTGCTTTCTGGAAAACAATTAAAACACTCTGAAGTGATATATAAGTCTAGGTGCTATTGCTTCAATCCTAAACCTGGTTTATTCATGGGGAGAATTCTTGCAATGGTTTCTCCTGTATATCAACCTGCAGATACAGGTGCCTTACACCCCCCCACACACATTTTGGAGAGCTCAGAGAGAGTTCTGAGTTAACTTTCCATTTTCAGATTAAAAATATGGTATATGTCATTCTTTGTCAAGTAGACCAGATATTTACTTGACTGATTTTTGCAGCCTTATTTGAAAGGAAACCATCACAAAAACAACATATATGATAGGAAAAAGTGTTCTCTTTCTAGTGAAATATAAATGAAAATGATTGAATATGAGAAAACAGAGCTATTTCATCATCTTCAATTATCTTCATTAGATAGAGCAAGTTTTCCCCCCTATTGCTCTCTGTTTTCTCACCTTCAATCATCTTCACTTTTATTTCATTAGAAAGAGGATGTTTTTTTCTATCACATATGTTGTTTTTATGATGGTTTCTTTTCAAATAAGGCTTCGATTTCACCTGGTCCACTTGACAAAGAATGGCCCATATACCAGTCATAGTACAGAAAGAACGGTAGAAATTAGAGAAACTACTGCATGCAACACAAATTATAGAACATAACATTGACAGTCATTCTCAGGAGTTCTGAAAGTTCTTAAAATGATTCGGTAATCCTGACACAGATATTGTAGTTATGCCCTATAAGCATTTTCTTGCATTATTTTTTTAAAAAAATTAGCATCCCTTTTATTGCTGCATATTCCAGCTCGCCCCTTAATCAACCTATAAACACCCTTCTCTTTCCGTCACCTATGCTGTAGTGATTTTGCCTTGCACAGGCTTGCTGAACAGGGTGAGCATGAAAAGATAGCTGGCATTGCTTTTTTATCTTTTATCTATGCTGTAGAGGCATGAGATGGCTGGTTGCACATTCCTTTCTGCCACAGCCATGCTGTTTTGCTTTATAAGCACCTTGTCACATCCAGAGATAGCTAAGTTCTACTCAACACCATCGCACCCAACGTGAGGAAAAAGGAAAAAAACGGACGGGACGAATGCTTGAAAGAAAAGTGGCTACTTCTCGGCTGCAAAAACAGTGCATCATTTCTGGGCATAATAAATGCTTCAGACATTCTTTGGTTATTCTAAGCTGGGATGACCACGTTTAGCAGAACTTCCTGCTGTGTAGGAAAGTAGAATCCAAAATGTAAAGAGTTCCTGGATCTCTCCCTTTAGTGGTGGGGAGTCTCCATACTTGGCAACTTTCAGACCCAACTCCCATAATTCCCTGGCCAGAATGTGTTTGGTGACCCCTGCTCTAGAAAATATTTATTTATTTTTATTTATTAAATTTGTATGCCGCCCCTCTCCATAGACTCGGGGCGGCTCACAACAGTAACAGAAAACAATATATAATACAAATCTAATAATTAAAATTAAAAAACCCATAATTTAAAAAACATGCACACAACATACCATACATAAACAGTATAGGCCTGGGGAAGTTGTCTCAGTTCCCCCATGCCTGACGACAGAGGTGGGTTTTAAGGAGTTTACGAAAGGCAAGGAGGGTGGGGGCAGTTCTAATCTCAGGGGGGAGCTGGTTCCAGAGGGTCGGGGCCGCCACAGAGAAGGCTCTTCCCCTGGGACCCACCAAACGACATTGTTTAATCGACGGGACCCGGAGAAGGCCAACTCTGTGGGGCCTAATTGGTCGCTGGGATTCGTGCGGCAGAAGGCGGTCCCGGAGATATTCTGGTCCAATGCCATGAAGGGCTTTATAGGTCAAAACCAACACTTTGAATTGTGACCGGAAATTGATCGGCAACCAATGCAGACTGCGGAGTGTTGGTGTGACATGGGCCAATGAATAATGCTTGAAACCTAATGTTTTGCCAGAAACCTCGATTTTGTTTGGTAGTCTTGCAGGAAGGAAGGTTAAGACTGTGATGTGGAATGGAGCATTTTGGGATGTTCACTTAGGTTGCGAATGTAGCAAGGAACACTTTAGATTGTTGCCTTTGAGTAAGTGATTATTTTGTGCGTGGCCATTTTAACCATGAAGGCACCTTTATGACAATGCTCAAAATGTGCTTTCAAAATTCTAAGTGAGATGTTTCTGTCTACAGATGCTCACTTCTAGGATGTGGGTGAATTCGATGACCTGCTTGTTTTGAGTCCATTGATATGGGTATTGCTTTGAGGTTCTTGGAACATCCTTGGCCAAGTCACATGAGCGCCAAGCCACTCCCACCTAGTCACATGGCTGGCCAGCCATTCCTACCCAGTCACATGACCATCAAGCCACACCCACAAAATAAGCCATGCCCACAGTGTAGTAGTAAAAACTTTGGTAGCCCTTCGCTGAGAGGCAGGTAATATCAATCTCTCCCTGCCCAATTCCCGCATGAGGCCACAGACTTGGTTGGTAAGACCACAAGAATAGCCTGATTGGGTCAAGCCAAGATCTCTTTTATCCCAGCCATTCGTTTACAGACAGTCCTTGACTTACGACCACAATTGAGCCCCAAATTTCTGGGCAACAGAAATGTTTCTAAGTGAGACACTGGTTGTCAGTTTTGCCAACCTTTCTTGCCACAGTTGGTTAAGTGAATAACCAGAGTTGCTAGGTTAGTAACATGGTTGTTAAGGGAATATTACTTCTCTATTCACTCTGCTTGACAGAGAGTCTACGGAGAGGGGCGGCATACAAACCTAATAGATAGATAGATAGATAGATAGATAGATAGATAGATAGATAGATAGATAGATAGATAGGATCAAATGCCCCATCATAAATATGAGTCAGCTGCCAAGCTGATCTGACTTTTGATCATGATGCACGATGATAAGTGTGAAAAATGTCATATATCACTTTTTTCAGTGCCATTGTAACTTAGAAACATAGAAGATTGACGGCAGAAAAAGACCTCATGGTCCATCTAGTTTGCCCTTGTACTATTTCCTGTATTTTATTTTAGGGGAGATATATGTTTATCCCAAGCATGTTTAAATTCAGTTCCTGTGGATTTACCAGCCACGTCTGCTAGATGTTTGTTCCAAGCATCTACTACTTTTTCAGTAAAATAATATTTTCTCACGTTGCTTCTGATCTTTTCCCCAACTAATCTCTTGTGCCCCCTTGTTCTTGTGTTCACTTTCCTATTAAAAACACTTCCCTCCTGGACCTTATTTAACCCTTTAACATATTTAAATGTTTCGATCATGTCCCCCCTTTTCCTTCTGTCCTCCAGACTATACAGATTGAGTTCATTAAGTCTTTCCTGATATGTTTTATGCTTAAGACCTTCCACCATTCTTGTAGCCCGTCTTTGGACCCGTTCAATTTCATCCATATCTTTTTGTAGGTGAGGTCTCCAGAACTGAACACAGTATTCCAAATGTGGTCTCACCAGCGCTCTATATAGCAGGATCACAATCTCCCTCTTCCTTACTTGTTATACTTCTAGCTATGCAGCCAAGCATTCTACTTGCTTTCCCTACTGCCTGACCACACTGTTCACTCATTTTGAGACTGTCAGAAATCACTACCCCTAAATCCTCCTCTTCTGAAGTTTTTGCTAACACGGAACAGCCAATACAATTCTCAAATTGAGGATTCCTTTTCCCCAAGTGCATTATTTTATATTTGGAAGCATTAAACTGCAGTTTCCATTTATCTAGTAAAAGTAACTTAAAATTTAACTTATTAACTTCAAATAGTCACTAAGCGAACTATTATAAACCAAGGACTGTTCAATTCCCATAATCCTTATCAGTACATGTTATATTTATCTTTTGCCTATTACTATATGCGTAAATATTAAGTTACTCTTTATAAATATACTTTTGATCCTGATGCTACATGAGTGCACCCCCGATACATCCTAAATAATCTCCTATTGGCCTCTTGTCCTGGTGTCAGAGTGCTGGGGTCTATTTATCCAGATGTAGAAAAATAGCATGTGGAGAATGGTGGATTCTAGCTTAGACACAACTGTCCCAAAAATCATACATGCAGACAGTTTAGAACCATTTAGACTGATCAAGCATATCATATATTTTTTTCAGCTTCCGCCTTTTGTTAATTGAAAACACTGATTGATTACTGCATTTCTATTACAGAAAACTACTTCATTAAAGAGGGCACAACAGAACCATTACTGTGCGGCAACAGTACAGATGCTGGGTGAGTTTGATTTGATCATATTTTGAGAAAACAGTGACACTGACAAACCTCTGTTGTTATAACTAGATCTTCTTAGTTTTCCTAATGTTGTTCAGAAACCACGATTACGTCATATGTGTTGCCATGTCATTGTCACAAATCATGTAAATTATTTAATTTGACTTATTTGGACAGTGATATATCAATATGTGTGAACTCACTTCTCCCCTATCCCTTTATAGATGTACTTCTTTGTTGGGATTGTTTGCATGGAATAAGTTTCTGAAATAAACTTATTTATTTACTTATAAAGTAAAACAAGTTCCTGGGTATTTCACAACAGGAAGCTTGGTTAGATATTTTATTTATTTTCATTTATTATTAGACTTCTATGCCTTCCATTTTGCCAAGGCGACTCTAGGCGGCTTACAATCATATAATTAAAACACCACGTTAAATATTAAAGTGTTAACACATTAAATAAGAACCACACAATTTAAAAAGTCTGATAAAAAGTGTTTAACCATGATAGAAAGAAAAGGAGAAAAGACCACAGGGAGAGGAGATGGGTCTGATTACAAGTAGTTCTCAACTTACGACCACAATTGAGCCCAAACTTTCCATTGCTAATTAAAAAAGTCATTAAGTGAGTTTTCCCCCTCTTTACAATCTTATTTATTTATTTATTTATTTATTTATTTATTTATTTATTTATTTATTTATTTATTTATTTATTTATTTATTTATTTATTTATTTATTTTATTTATTGGATTTGTATGCCGCCTCTCTCTGTAGATTCGGGGCGGCTAACAACAATGATAAAAACAGCATGTAACAATCCAATCCAATACTAAAATAACTAAAAAAAAACCTTATTATAAAAACCAAACATGCGTAAATTGTAAAGGCCTAGGGGGAAAGAATATCTCAGTTCCCCCATGCCTGATGGCAGAGGTGGGTTTTAAGAAGTTTATGAAAGGCGAGGAGGGTGGGGGCAATTCTAATCTCTGGGGGGAGTTGGTTCCAAAGGGCCGGGGCCGTCACAGAGAAGGCTCTTCCCCTGGGTCCCGCCAAACGACATTGTTTAGTTGATGGGACCCAGAGAAGACCCACTCTGTGGGACCTAACTGGTTGCTGGGATTCGTGCAGCAAAAGGCGGTCCCTGAGATAATCTGGTCAGATGCCATGAAGGGCTTTATGGGTGATGACCAACACTTTGAATTGTGACCGGAAACTGATCGGCAACCAATGCAGACTGCGGAGTGTTGGTGTAACATGGGCATATTTGGGGAAGCCCATGACTGCTCTCGCAGCTGCATTCTGCACGATCTGAAGTTTCTGAACACTCTTCAAAGGTAGCCCCATGTAGAGAGCATTGCAGTAGTCGAACCTCGAGGTGATGAGGGCATGAGTGACTGTGAGCAGTGACGCCCGGTCCAAATAGATTTTCCTTGCCAGTGAATCACTGCAGTTCTTAAGTTAGTAACATAGCTGTTAAGAGAATCTGGCTTCAATTGCCAAGCATCCAAATTTTGATTATGTGACCCTGAGCTGCTGCAAAGCTTGTTAAGCCTGAAAACCAGCCATAAGTCACTTTTTTGAATGCTGTTGTAACTTCAAACAGTCACTAAACCAATGGTTGTAAGTTGAGGATGATCTGTAGTTTATGTTTCTCCATCTCTCCAGTTCTCAGAAATTTTAGGTTGTATCCAAAATACTGTAGCTGAGTTGATGTAGACTAAATTTAATCGCACTGAAATGTAATTTAAATGTATGCATAATTTATTGCATGAATTTCAGTAAATAAAATACAATAGACTCTGATGGCTGTTTTCTTGGAAGTAGAGTTCACTAAGTTCAATGAGACTTCGTTTCTGTATTGATTTCCTTGGAAAGTACAACATTATGTATGCTTATTTGAAAAAAAAAAAAACCCTTTAAGTCCAGTAAGTCTAATGGTTAATTTTGTATTTTTGACTGCTGCAATTCAGTGGAGCAATTCATGATTGTTAGTTTGGCTCTAGATGGCAGTCACACTTCAGAGGGTCAGTGCAAATGGCAAAGATGGTCATCCAGTCATGATAATAACATTATCTGCAGAAAAAGCTCAGGTTACGTTGCTAATATTTTTCCCAAGTCTATATTCCTAGTATTTTTCCTCTTCCTCCTTCCGGAACTAGTCAATATGCTTGTCCTGGCACTCGGTTAATAATTAAAAAATGAGAATGCTAGAAAAGAGAAGGGAACAGAAGAAGAAAAATAATTGAAATAGCGACATGAGAGAAAAGCAAGAATGAAAACGATGCATGATTAATTCCAATGTTGTTGCTTTCAAGAAACAGAGCATATTTTTAAAGGTCTTTGAAAAATATGTCTACGATGAAATTTTAAAAGAATTTCCGTGGCAGAATTTTAAAGGAATTTCTAAGGAAATCTAAATGCCACAGTTGCCTTGAAATAAAATAAATAAATAAAACTGACATAAAACTATCCTGAGGTGTATAAAAAGCTTTCTCCATTGTGTAGAGTTTGAATTAAGGAGGTTCCAATGAAAAACTCACAAAGGGCGCTGGAACAAGGGCAGGCATATTAGTAAAGTTTGCATTGTGGTGTACAGATAATCCTCGACTTATAACCATTCAATTAGTGACCCTTAAAAGTTACAACAGCACTGTACTTACAGCATCATCCCCATTCTCACATAGCAATAGCATTTAGACTTGTATTTATCTATCTATCTATCTATCTATCTATCTATCTATCTATCTATCTATCTATCTATCTATCTATCTATCTATCTATCTATCTATCTATTAGATTTGTATGCTGCCCCTCTCCGCAGACTCGGGGCGGCTCACAGCAGTGATAAAACAGTATACAATGACAAATCTAATATTAAGTCTAAAATAACAATTTTACATTAAAAACCTAAAAAAAACCTTATATAAAAACATACACACAAACATTCCATACATAAAACTACATAGGCAAGGGGAGATGTATACTGCTTCACAGTGCTTTATAGCCCTCTCTAAGTAATTTACAGAGTCAGCCTCTTGCCCCCAACGATCATTTTGTCCATCTCGGAAGGCTGGAAGGCTGAGTCAACCTTGAGCCTGGTGAGATTTGAACTGCCAAATTGCAGACAGCTGGCAGGCAGCAGAAATAATAATAATTATTAATAATAAAAATTTATTAGATTTGTATGCTGCCCCTCTCCGAAGACTTGAGGCGGCTCACAACAATAACAAAAACAATATAATAGTAATACAAATCTAATATTTAAAAAGTATATATAAAACCCCAACAATTAAAACCATAGCCTGCAGTACTGCATTCTAACCACTGCGCCACAGCGGCTCTTGATCCAAATTCAGACGTTTGGCAACCTGCATGTATTAATGATGGTTGAAGCATTTGGGGGCCATATGATTATCATTAAGAGCATCGGTGGTGCAGTGGTTAGAGTGCAACTCTGCAAGCTACTTCTGCTTCTGCTGATCACCGGCTGCCAGCAGTTTGGCAGATCAAATCTCAGTTGGCTCAAGGTTGACGCAGCCTTCCATCCTTCCAAGGTCAATAAAATGAGGGCCCAGATTGTTGGGGACAATATGCTGACTCTCTGTAAACCGCTTAGAGATGGCTGTAAAGCACTGTGGAGCGGTATATAAGTCTAAACGCTATTGCTATTTGCGATCTTCCCAATTGGCTTTTTCCAAGCAAAGTCAATGAGGAACGCTGGATCTACTTAACAATTGTTCGTTCCATTTAACAACTGAAGTAAATGGTAAATGATTTAGCTTTACTAGATAAAAGGTCTAAGCAATGGAAACTGCAGTTTAATGTTTCAAAATGTAAAATAATGCACTTGGGGAAAAGGAATCCTCAATCTGAGTATTGTATTGGCAGTTCAGTATTGGCAAATACTTCAAAAGAAAAGGATTTAGGGGTAGTGATTTCTGACAGTCTCAAAATGGGTGAACAGTGCAGTCAGGCGGTAGGGAAAGCAAGTAGGATGCTTGGCTGCATAGCTAGAGGTATAACAAGCAGGAAGAGGGAGATTATGATCCCACTATATAGAATGCTGGTGAGACCACATTTGGAATACTGTGTTCAGTTCTGGAGACCTCACCTACAAAAAGATATTGACAAAATTGAACGGGTCCAAAGATGGGCTACAAGAATGGTGGAAGGTCTTAAGCATAAAACGTATCAGGAAAGACTTAATGAACTCAACCTGTATAGTCTGGAGGACAGAAGGAAAAGGGGGGACATGATCGAAACATTTAAATATATTAAAGGGTTAAATAAGGTCCAGGAGGGAAGTGTTTTTAATAGGAAAGTGAACATAAGAACAAGGGGACACAATCTGAAGTTAGTTGGGGGAAAGATCAAAAGCAACATGAGAAAATATTATTTTACTGAAAGAGTAGTAGATTCTTGGAACAAACTTCCAGCAGATGTGGTAGATAAATCCACAGTAACTGAATTTAAACATGCCTGGGATAAACATATATCCATCCTAAGATAAAATACAGAAAATAGTATAAGGGCAGACTAGATAGACCATGAGGTCTTTTTCTGCCGTCAGACTTCTAAGTGATAACACTTATCATCCATGGCAAGCAAAAGTATAAAATTGGGCTTTACCACCTTGTTTAACAATGGAAACTGGAAATTTTCAGCTGTGATTGTAAATTCAGAACTAGCTGTAGTTAACTGTGCGAGCCTTAGAAAGAAATGCTGGTTTTGTTTTGCTTTTTGGTTAAAGAAGAGCTAACTTGTATGATACCATTTTGAAGCATTTTTTTTTTGGCATAAGTTCTGAATGGTTTCACGTCCCTATTGGGCATTATCAAAAGACATTTTCGGTTGATTGCTAATTGGCTGTGACATTGCTAGGGTCAAGGAGACAATGGGAAAATGTGCCCTATGTTCTCATGTTAACCTTTCTTCTGAAAAAATTTCTCCCGCTTTAAATGTAGCCATCTGTGGCTCTTTTAATCCCCCAGTACCTTCCGTCATTCTTTTCCACCGTACCAGGTAGCAGCATTTTGGCTTGTTCTTCTCTCTTGACGCTGATTTTAAAGGAATTGGATGTACTGATAGTTCAAACTTACTACAGCATGAAAAAAAGGGACTTACGACCATTTTTCATACTTATGAATTTTGCAATGGCACATGAACAAAATTGGCATACTTGACAACTGACGTGAAGAGATTGTCCTTAATTCACATCTGCAAATGAGCTCAATGTTCCTGTTACGAAGCAAGTTGGTTATTAAGTCTTTCTTGCCACTGTTGTTAAGCGAATCACTGCAGTTGTTAAGTTAGTTAATACAATCGAAGGAGTCCAGAAATACTTCACAAGAAGAGTCCTTCACTCCTCTTCATGTAACAAATTACCCTACTCCTCCAGACTGCAAATATTAAATCTAGAAAATTTACAACTACATCGTCTCTAAACTGATTTAACTGTTGTTCATAAAATCATACATCATACTCCCTGTCAGTGACTACTTCACCTTTAACAACAACAACACAAGAGCACGTAATAGATACAAACTGAATGTAAATGGCTCCAAACTTGACTGCAGAAAATATGATTTCAGCAATAGAGTGGTCACCGCCTGGAACTCATTACCTGACTCTGTTGTTGCTTCCCCCAACCCCAAAATCTTCAACCTTACATTATCTACAATTGACCTCTCCCCTTTTCTAAGAGGGGCATGCATAAGTGCATTTATGTGCCTAATGTCCCTGTCCTACTGTCTTATTACCTTTTCTATTACTACGTTCTACTTACGTTAATATATACTATAATACTATACTTGTTTGACAAATAAATAAATAAAATAAATAAATAGTAACACCATTTTTGTGAATGTGACTTCGCTTGATAGAAAATTGCAAAAGGTGATCCCATGACCTGGGACCCTGCAACTGTCATAAATATGAATCAGCTGCTAAGCATCCAAATTTTGATTACATGACCCTGAAGATTTTATAGCAAAGGTCGTAAGTGTGAAAACAAGTCATAAGTGACCTTTTTCAGTGCAATTGAAATTGAACTGTTGTAAGTTGAGGGCTGCCTGTATTTATAATAGCCTCACTGTCTTAGAATCATGTGATCACTATTGGTAATCTTCCCAGCCAGCTTCAAACAAACAAAGTCAATGGAGGAAGTCTGATTTACTTAATTATGTCCCAATTCACTTAACAACTGCAATTATTTCCTTAACAACATTGCCAAAAAAGGTCATAAAATGAGGTGCAATTGATTTAGCAACTGCCTTGCTTAGGCACAGAAATTTTGGACATAATTCTGGTGATTGGTCAAGGACTAGCAATGCTACCCTAAAGGCTGACATTCCTTTTTTCAAAAATGTTCTAGGAGAAGGTGTTAAAATGGAGGGACATACAACCTGGGTTCCGAAAACTTCATATGTTGTTGACTTTAAATTTTCTCCTGGTTTTGTCCAACAAAGTTTTGGCAAGTACAAAGAAGAGAAATTGAGGCACCCTAACAAATGGCAGATGTAGCAAAACACCTTTGACAATTGCATCCTAATGGTAGTTAGTTCGTATAGAAACCTTAATTACCTTTATTCTCTCTTGAACTTCAATTTTCATTTATAGATTTAGCCAAAAGTAATTTTTATGCTCTATAAGGAGATGCATTTTTCTTCCTTTGGTTTCCAAGCTTATTGTTTTTCCTCTTCTATAAATACAAGTAATTTAGAAAGAAAATGAAGCCTTAGAAACTTAGAAACTCGGTGCAATTTTAAAGGAGAACTATTTCTGTTGTTGTTGCCAGGGCTTTTCTTTAGAAAATCCCTCAATGTATTTTTGTTAAAAAACAAACATACTTTAGGACACCTGTTAGACACGATGCAAAAGTGGCCATAATTTTTTCCTAACCGAAAAAACACAAAAGTTTTACATATAAATTATTTCTTATGGTTCTTTCCACCCCGACCCCCCAATTGCAATCATTCTTTTTTCTAAGATTGTAGTGACTAAATTAAGAAGTTGGCTGAAAGACAGATCTTGGCAATGTTAGTTAGGAGTTTGAACAAAGCTAGAAACAAACATTTGGTAATTGTCTTTTTTGACTGGTGCAAATTCAAAATGTGTTTAGAATGGAAGAATTGGATTGATGTAGTCACACAGATTTTTCTTGTGGACCATTACCATTACCTGGGCATGAAAGGTAGAGAAAATGTAGGCTGGAATTGATTTTATCTTTTGCTTGCTTTAATTTGAAAAAACTGAAGAATTTGTTGACCTCAAAAGTTTTTAAATAGCAGTTTTAAAAGAAATATTCTGCAGAATCGATCAATGAACATCTACCAATGTTGACAGCTGCTTACTGGCTTCTAAAACTATAAGCAGCATCCACTGAACAGATTGAATACACGTAGTCCTTGACTTACAACCATTTGTTTAGTGACCATTTGAAGTTGCAATGGCATGGACAAAAGTGACTCATTTTTCACACTTATGACAGTTTGCAGCGTCCCAAGGGTCACATGATCAAAATTCAGATGTGGTGGCAATGGATTCATATTTACGACGGTTGCATAAGATCATGTGACCTTCTGAAAAGGAAAGACAAGCCAGATTCATTTAATAACTGTGTTAGTAGCTTAACAACTAGGGATTCACTTAATAACTGTGGCAAGAAATGTCAGAAAGGGGAGTAAACTCACTTCACAACTGACTTTCTTAGCCACAGACATTTGGATCTCAAGGCTGGTACTGAGGACTACCTCCTCTAAGAAACTCCTAGGTTTTGTCTGAACACATCTATCTATCTATCTATCTATCTATCTATCTATCTATCTATCTATCTATCTATCTATCTATCTATCTATCTATCTATCTCCCTACCTACCTACCTACCTACCTACCTACCTACCTACCTACTGTTCTGTCTGGGTCACTCCGGAAGCCAAGACCAACCCAAAAAGAGAAGCCAGACACACTGGTAAAAGGCAAAAGCAGTTTATAAAATTCAAGAAAAACACAGGTAACAGAAAATGTCCTTACAAACAGGAAAATGCTGTATCTTCAAATATATCCACGAAGGCAAAAGTCCATGCAGCAATACAGGATTCTTGCTGCCAAGACGAGGCTGTAGATAGCAGACCTACACCTCCCACGGGTCTTCCAAACTGCTGGGCCACAAGCCAGGAACAGAGATGCCAAGAACAAAGCAGGACACCGTAACTCCAACTGATAACACTCCACATGGCTTCAAGGGCTTGCCTGCCTTTTAAACCCTGCTAAGGAGGACCACACCCAAGCCCAACTGTTCCTAATTCAGTGCTGATAATACTTCTTTAGTTGCTCCTTTCTTTGATCTGAACATCTCTGTCGCATGTCAATGATGGCTTGTGCTTCATCACCTAATGACTCCAAGCTACTGGCTGGGGAGAACCCCCCCCCCCCCCGGGGCTCTCATGCTGTTCTCCTTCGTCCCATTCCTGGCTTTCCTCTCCCCCGTCCGACTGCTCATCCCCCTCCTCTTCGCTGTCATCCTCCTCCAGGCATGGAGCCAGCAGAGACACAATCGGTCCCTGAGCAGCCTCAGGCTGAACCACAACACCTGCCTACCTACCTACCTACCTATTTTTTTCCGCCCTTCTGCTTAGACTCAAGGTGGCTTACAACATGTTAGCGATAGCACTTTTTAACAGAGCCGGCCTATTGCCCCAACAATCCGGATCCTCATTCTACCCACCTCGGAAGGATGGAAAGTTCAGTCAACCTGGAGCCAATGATGAGATTTGAACCACTGACCTGCAGATCTAGCAGTCAGCTTTAGTGGCCTGCAGTACTGCACTCTACCTGCTGCGCCACCTCGGATCTGCGTTACCCTACCCGCTAGGGCAAGGATTAAGGCTGTATTGAATATGCCTACTCTACTGCTACTCTATTACTCAATGCCTACTCTACTGCTTCTTGATCTTGATCTTGTTCTGATTTCCTAAGTCAAGCTGTTTACACAGACTCTGATTGAAAGGTTCAGTGAGGCTAAAGTCACAATACAGAGATCAATGGACTATGTGGCTTTATAACTGCTGAATGATTCTTGGGGCAAATTCAGTTTTTAATCACAGCCTTCTAGAACAGTGTTTCCCAACCTTGGCAACTTGAAGAAATTTGGACTACAACTCCCAGAATTCCCCAGCCAGCAAATGCTGGCTGGGGAATTCTGGGAGTTGAAGTCCAAATTTCTTCAAGTTGCCAAGGTTGGGAAACACTGTTCTAGAAAAGTACATCTAGTGCTCAACTGAACAAAAGTTTTTTTTTTATTTATTTATTTATTTATTTATTAATAGAGTTGAAAGGGACCGTTAGGTCATCGAGTCCAACCCCCTGCCTGAGCAGGAAACCCTACAGCACCCCAGCCAAATGGAAGTCCAATCTCCTCTTGAAGGTGTCCAGAGTTGGGGAGTTCACCACCTCCCCTGGCAGGCAGTTCCATTGGTTGATCGCTCTGACCGTCAGGAAGTTCTTCCTTATTTCCAGGTTGAATCTCTCCTTGGTCAGCTTCCAACCATTGTTCCTCGTCCGGCCCTCTGGTGCCCTGGGGAATAAAGAGACCCCCTCCTCACTGTGGCAACCCCTCAAGTATCTGTAAACTGCTATCATGTCCCCTCTAGACCTTCTTTTTTCTAGGCTGTCCATGCCCAGTTCTCTCAATCTCTCTTCGTAAGTCTTGGTTTCGAGTCCCCTAATCATTTTGGTTGCTCTTTTTTGCACCTTCTCCAGAGTTTCGATGTCTTTTTTGTAGTGAGGTGACCAGTTTATTTAGTCACTATTCAAAATCACAATTAATTACAATTACAGATTTTAAATTACACTATTCAGAATTTAGCAGCACTAAAAACTTTACTTATGACTGCTTTATACATTTACTGACCCTTATAGCCTTGATAAAATATTCATCCTGTTGCAATGTGTTGTGACTGTAGCTCAACAGCCATGAAATCAGTGTGCTGGTCCCTCTTCTTTGAGGTTAAAACCGACCCAGATGCTTACGATATCTGCCACATCTTTTTGCTAGTTGTTCACCGTCCTTTCCTTTCTTAGCCTATCACCTACGTTTATCTCACTTGCTTGTAGAGCAGAATGTATGTAGGAAGACGGCTGTCACAATATATGTATTTTGCAATTTCATTTAACAACTAGGTCTCCGGTTTAACCATTTTGCTTCAGTAGAATTTCCTCCGTTTCCATTTAATGAGGTCAGACCTGAATAGATTCAACACAGAGGGAAGGTTGCAGGTCCTGTCAGCTAAGGAGCTTCATCTGGGCTCCAGATTCTGGTGTGTGTGTGTGTGTTAAGTGGTGGCCCTTTTTTGCTGTGGCCACTGCTTTATTTATTTATTCAACTTCTATCCCACCCAATCCCGAAGGACTCAGGGCGGCTTACAACAATATTAAAAACACAATATAAATGGACGCAAAGCGATAAAAAGAAGTCAAACATTGTCTAAAATTAAAACATTATCTAAAATTAAAACCCCATAAAAAGTTATTTAAAAAGGACAGTCACAATCGTACACATGCACACCATTCATAGAGTTGGACATCAAGGATGTAAATTTATGCCATCCAGGCCTGTTGGCAAAGCCAGGTCTTCGTCGCCTTATGAAAGGCCAGCAGGGTGGGAGCAGTATGGACATCAGGCAGTAGTTGGTTCCATAGAGCCAGGATCATCCTTTCCACTTAAAATGAAATAAAGTTTGCTTTGATCTCTTCTCACTTCGTGGAAGTTATATGCTGTTTTTATTACTGTTGTGTTAGCCGCCCCGAGTCTACGGAGAGGGGTGGCATACAAATCCAATAGATAGATAGATAGATAGATAGATAGATAGATAGATAGATAGATAGATAGATAGATAGATAGATAGATAAAGTCTCACAAGACCTGGTTGTGTCATTAGACCTTGAGACCCTAGTTACAGACCTGCAAAATATGAAATGGCTCCATCATACAGGTAGTCCTTGATTTAGGGCCAGGATTAAGCTCAACATTTCTGTTACTAACGGAGACATTTATTACATGGATTTTGCTCAAACCGCTCCAAACTCGACCGCAGGAAATACGACTTTAGTAACCGAGTAGTTGATGCATGGAACTCTCTACCAGACTGTGTGGTGTCATCTCCTAACACCCAAAACTTTATCCTTAGACTGTCCACTGCTGACCTCTCCCGATTCCTAAGAGGTCAGTAAGGGGCGTGCATAACTTCATCAGAGTGCCTTCCGTCCCCTGTCTCAACTTGTTAAGCAGTAGTAAGTTCCAAAACCTGTTGCTACCGGTTTGCACATGCATTCACATGCACACACAATGCTTCTGCACATGTGCAGAATCATCCTGGGCGGGTGGACAGACCTCCTGCCATTGGCGCTACCGATTCGCAGACCCGGATTGAACCAGGAGCAAACCACCAATATGCCACCCAACTCCAATTGGACTCTGGGCGGCTTACAATAAGTTGTTAATTTGGTAACATGGTTCTTACTAACTGTTGTTAAGTTAGTAACACGGTTGCCAAGTGAATTTTGCTTTCCCATTGATTTCGCTTGTCAAAAAGGTCATAAATCCCCTTTTTTCAAGTGCCATTATAACTTTCAATAGTCACTAAATGAGCAATTATAAGTCAATGACTACCTGCAATTAACTCTGCTCCTTTTAATTTTTGTTACTTGCCTTTTATAATTTTAAAGTTTTAAATAATATAAATATGAATGTGCACATATTGTTTTTATCTTTGTTATAGCCCACCCACAGTCATTTGATTGTGACAGGGGCACCCATATAAATAGAATGAATGAATGAATGAATAGCTGCACTGAATAGCTTTAATATCCGCTCATGAGTAACCGTTTATTTAACAATCATGATACATTATCCATTATTTCATTTATGAGCCAATATAGTTGAGGGCCTTGTATGTGACTGTGATCCAGTCGTAGAATATTTTTCTTCCTTTTCTTTGCACTTCAAAATTCAGGCTATTTAATTCTATTTCATTAACAGGCGGTTTGGTTCGTCTAGACTAAAGTGGTGTTTCTTGAACTTGGCAACTTGACAATGTGCCGACTTCAATTCTCAAAGTTCCCAAAGGAATTGAAGTTGGCATATCGTCAGGTTTTCAGTTGCATTTACATCGGTTTCCCCGGGTCCCCAAAATTTCTGTTGCTGATTGAGAAAGTTCTCAAGTTATTTTTTTCCTTCCATTTTATAACTTTTCTTGTCACAGTTGTTAAGTCAATCACTGCAGTTTTTAAGTTTGTCTGTCTGTTTGTTTATCTGTCTGTCTGTCTGTCTGTCTAGTCTGTCTGTCTGTCTGTCTGTCTGTCTGTCTGTCTGTCTGTCTGTCTGTCTGTCTGTCTGTCTGTCTATCTATCTATCTATCTATCTATCTATCTATCTATCTATCTATCTATCTATCTATCTAGTCTGCCTGCCTGCCTGCCTGCCTGCCTGCCTGTCTTATCTATCTATCTATCTATCTATCTATCTATCTATCTATCTATCTATCTATCTACCTACCTACCTACCTACCTACCTACCTACCTACCTACCTTGCCTGCCTGCCTGCCTTATCTATCTATCTATCTATCTATCTATCTATCTATCTATCTATCTATCTATCTATCTATCTATCTAGCTAGCTAGCTAGCTAGCTATCTAGCTATCTAGCTATCTAGCTATCTAGCTATCTAGCTATCTAGCTATCTAGCTATCTAGCTATCTAGCTATCTATGATTTGATTTGATTTTTTAATGCCGCCCTTCTTCTTAGACTCAGGGCGGCTTACAACATGTTAGCGATAGCACTTTTTAACAGAGCCAGCCTATTGCCCCCACAATCCGGGCCCTAATTTTACCCACCTCAGAAGAGTGGAAGGCTGAGTCAACCTTGAGCCGGTGATGAGATTTGAACTGCTGACATGCGTATTTAGCAGCCAGCTTTAGTGGCCTGCAGTACCGCACTCTACCTGCTGCGCCACCTCGGCTCTTATAGTTTAGCAACATGGCTGCTAAGTGACTTTCCCTTCTGCATTGACTTTGCTTGTCAAAAGGTCGCATGACTCCTGGGACTTTGCAGCCATCGTAAATACAAGCCAGTGACCAAAAGTCTCAATTTTGTTCACATCATCGCAGGGCAACAATCCTGTTTGGTGTGAAAAATGGTCATGCGTCATTTTCTCAGTACTGTAAAAACATTTTTACAGTAGCCACTAAACGAATGGTTGTTAGTTAAGGATCTGTACAGGACAGATTTGTCTTTCTCTGCATTGCCAGGTTCTTGAATATAGGAAGCTGTGCATTGTTGTGCCTTCCTGATCTATTGATAGATTTGGGATAAGATCAAGCGCAGCATATTATGGACTCGATATTGAATATATTAATTGATTTTTTAAATAGAAAAATAGCTTCTCTGTTTTTTCATCATTTTTTTTTATTGTGGGGAGGGGAGATGAATATTCAATAACAGAATTGGAAGAGACCTTGAAGGTCTTCTAGTCCAATCCCTGTTCAGGAAGGAGACCCTACACCAGTGGTGGCGAACCTATGGCATGGGTGCCACAAGTGGCATGCGGAGCCATATCTGCTAGCATGCAAGTCGTTGCCATAGCTCAGCTCCAACGTGCATGTGTGTGCCGGCCAGCTGATTTTTGGCTCACACAGAAGCTCTGGAAGGACGTTTTTTGCTTCCAGAGAGCATCCGGGGGATGGGGGAGGGCGTTTTTGCCCTCCCCCAGCTCCAGGGAAGCCTTTGGAGCCTGGACAGGGTCAAATACAAGCCTACTGGGCCCACCAGAAGTTGGTAAACAGGCTGTTTCTGGCCTCCAGAGTGGCTCTGTGGGGTGGGGAAAGCTGTTTTCACCCTCCCCGGGCTTTTAATTCTGGGTGTGGGCACTCGCGCATGCATGATCGTATGCGCCCACACACTCTTTCGGCACCCGAGGAAAAAAAATGTTTACCATCATTCAATTCAATTCAATTTATTAGATTTGTATGCCACCCCTCTCTGAAGACTCGGGGCGGCTCACAACAATAATAAAAACAGTATAACAATGGAACAAATCTAATAATAAAATTATATTAAAAAACCCCTACATCATTTCAGACAACAGGGATTTCCAATATCTTCTTATAAATCTCCAGTGTTGGAGCATTCAACAACTTCTGCAGGAAAGTTCTTAATTTTTCTCACTGCCAGGAAATTTCCTCTTAGTTCCAAAGTGTTTCTTTCCTTGATTAGTTTCCACCCATTGTTTCTTGCCCTGCCTTCGGGTACTTTGAGGAATAGGTTGTCTCCCTCTTCTTTGTGGCAGCTCCTGAGATATTGGAAGAATGGTGGAAGGTCTTAAGCAGCGGTCCCCAAACTACGGCCCGCGGGCCACATGCGGCCCACTGAGGCCATTTATCCGGCCCACCAGTGAGTAACAAGAGCACAGGGAAAAGAGAGAGAGAAAGAAAGAAAAGGGAAAGAGAGGGAGGGAAGGAGAAGTGGAGAGGAATGAAGGAGGGAAGGAAAGAAGGAAGGAAGGAGAAATGGAGGGAACAAGGAAGAAAGGAAGGAAGGAAGAATGAAATGAATGGAGGGACAGAGGAAGGAAGGACTGTTTTTTTGGGGGGGGATTAATTTTTTAAATTTTTTCTCTCAACATACATTCAAACAACACAGTGTACCATCTAATTTTCCATGAATAAAATGTGGTATTTTGTTAGTAACTAATATCAATCATCAAAAAAGTTGCAAAAGTTTTTTTTTCTAATTTTGTCATCCAGTTACATTCATTTTCTTTTAAATAAATTCCCTCCTTAATGTTCCTTCAAAAAGTGCAGCACCAATTATATTTCTAACTTATTAACCATTATGCCAAAGTGCTTCCTTCTTTCTTTATACATTTTTCATAAGCCAAGAAAACCTTGTATAGCCAATCAGATGTTAACAAAAGAAAATTAAAAACAAAACATAAACATATATGAATTTCAGATCTTCTCCCCCTCTAAATAGTACGTTCCCATTTTGTTTTTTACTTTTAAACAAGGTATGTGCAGTGTGCATAGGGATTTGTTCATATTTATATAGTCCTGCCCTCCAACAGTCCGAGGGACAGTGAACTGGCCCCCTGTGTAAAAAGTTTGGAGACCCCTGGTCTTAAGCATAAAACGTATCAGGAAAGACTTAATGAACTCAATCTGTATAGTCTGGAGGACAGAAGGGAAAGGGGGGACATGATCGAAACATTTAAATATGTTAAAGGGTTAAATAAGGTTCAGGAGGGAAGTGTTTTTAATAGGAAAGTGAACACAAGAACAAGGGGACACAATCTGAAGTTAGTTGGGGGAAGGATCAAAGGCAACATGAGAAAATATTATTTTACTGAAAGAGTAGTAGATCCTTAGAACAAACTTCCAGCAGACGTGGTTGGTAAATCCACAGTAACTGAATTTAAACATGCCTGGGATCAACATATACCCATCCTAAGATAAAATACAGGAAATAGTATAAGGGCAGACTAGATGGACCATGAGGTCTTTTTGTCCCGTCAGTCTTCTATGTTTCTATGTTTCTATGCTGTCATGTCACCCGTACGCCTTCTTTTCATTAAACGTGACATACCCAATGCAGCCACCCACAACCTTTGGAGGCAGCTTGTTCCGCCTGTTAACGGTCGTCACTGTCTGGGAATGTCTCCTTAGTTCTAAGTTCCTTCTCTCCTTGATTAGTTTCCATCCATTGCTCCTTGTCCTGCCTCCTGGTGCTTTCCATGGGGCAAGCAGGACGTCAGTGTGGCTGACCCCGTTCTCCTTTGTCTTCTGCAGCTCATGTCCAAGTGGCTACAGATGTTTAAAGGCTGGAGGCAATCCTGACCATGGCTTCACGAGCTTCGATACTTTCGGCTGGGCTTTTCTCTCCTTGTTCCGACTCATGACTCAAGACTGCTGGGAACGCCTCTACCAACAGGTAGCCTCCTTATTTATTGTCATGTTTACTCATAATAGCCTGGCTTTCCTGCAGGGTCTCAGCAGAGGGAAACACTTGGTTGGTTTTGTCTCACCTTGGAAGATAATAAGCTTGGCGAATGCTTGGATGACAGATGACCAGGAATCTCAAAACGAAAAAAACAAAAGGGTTAATGACATATTCTAGACAAAGGCAATGGCAAAGTGTTTCTTGATGATTGCAAAATGGGCAGACATGTTTCTGTCCAGAGTCTATGGGAATTGTTGACTATGAAGAACCAGTTTGGTCAAGGGGTCACGGTGATATTTATTTATTTATTTATTGGATTTGTATGCCGCCCCTCTCTGCAGACTCAGGGCGGCTAAAAACAGTAATAAAACAGCATATAATAATAATCCAATACTAAAAACAGTTAAAAACCCATTATTATAAAAAACCAAACATACGTACAGACACACCATGCATAAAATTGTAAAGGCCTAGGGGGAAAGAGTATCTCAATTCCCCCATGCCTGGCGGCAGAGGTGGGTTTTAAGCAGCTTACGAAAAGCAAGGAGGGTGGGGGAAATTCTAGTCTCTGGGGGGAGTTGGTTCCAGAGGGCCAGGGCCACCACAGAGAAGGCTCTTCCCCTGGGTCCCACCAAGCGACATTGTTTAGTCGACGGGACCCGGAGAAGACCCACTCTGTGGGAACTAACTGATCGCTGGGATTCGTGCAGCAGAAGGCGGTCTCTGAGATAATCTGGTCCGGTGCCATGAAGGGCTTTATAGGTCATAACCAACACTTTGAATTGTGACCAGAAACTGATCGGCAATGCCAAAACCCAGGAAACTGTGAGTTCTAGTTCCACTTTAGGCCTGAAAGCTGGTTGCTTTTGGGCCAATTATCATAAGATAATGACTTCTAATCCAGGCATGAAAGGCGATTGGATGAATTTGGGACAATTGCCAAAAGACTGTGAGTTCTTATCTTGTATCCTGGCATGAATGCTGAGTGGTCTTAGGCCAATCATCAGAAGATTGTGAGATCTAATGGCGCCACAGGCATGAATTCTTCTTGGGTGATTTGGGGCTAATCGCCACAAGGCTGTGGTTTCTACTGCTGTTTTAAGTATGAAATGCTATCTTTGGGACAATCACCAGGAGGGAGCGAGTTCTAGTCCTGCCCCGGGCATGAATGCCAACTGGGTGAGTTTGGGCCAATTACCAAAATATTGTGATTTCTCAACCTGTATTAGAGATGAAAACTGTCTTGGCGGGCATTGAGCCCACTCCCCTCTCTCAGCTCAAGATTTTATCAGGTTCTTTGTATGGGGAAAAATCTCAAGATGACAATATATGCTACATACACTGCTCAAAAAAAATGAAGGGAACACTTAAACAACACAATATAACTCCAAGTGAAATTCTGTGAAACCAAACTGTCCACTTAGGAAGCAACACTGATTGACAACCAATTTCACATGCTGTTGTGCACATTCAACTTTGTACAGAACAAAGTATTCAATGAGAATATTTCATTCATTCAGATCTAGGATGTGTTATTTGAGTGTTCCCTTTATGTTTTGGAGCAGTATATGTATACAGTGTTCCCTCGATTTTCGCGGGTTCGAACTTCGTGAAAAGTCTATACCACGGTTTTTCAAAAATATTAATTAAAAAATACTTTGCGGGGTTTTTCCCTATACTACAGTTTTTCCCGCCTGATGACGTCATATGTCATCACCAAACTTTCGTCCGCCTGTAATAAATATTTTTTAATAAACTTTAATAAATAAACATGGTGAGTAATGATCTAAATAGTTGCTAAGGGAATGGGAAATTGCACTTTAGGCGTTTAAAGTGTTACGGGAAGGCTTGTGATACTGTTCATAGCCAAAAATAGTGTATTTACTTCCGCATCTCTACTTTGCGGAAATTCGACTTTCGCGGGGAGTCTCGGAATGCATCCCCTGCGAAAATCGAGGGAACACTGTATATCAATCCATGAAGATATGTTTTCTGTTGCTGGTCATCTCCGGGAAAATGCAGTGAGATCCACTAATGTTATAAAGATTCCCAAAAGTTTATGATGAGGTATACATGGTTCTAATAACTCTTGAATATCTCTTCTCCCTTCCATTTTTTATTCTCTCTCTCTCTCTCTCATTTATATAGACTCTGAGATCTGCTGGAAAGATCTACATGCTTTTTTTCATGCTGGTCATATTTTTGGGGTCCTTTTATCTAGTCAACTTGATTTTGGCTGTGGTGGCCATGGCTTACGAGGAGCAGAACCAAGCTACCATTGCAGAAATGGAGGCCAAAGAAAAGAAATTTCGGGAAGCCATGGAGGCACTGAAGAAAGAGCAGGAGGTCTGTAAACTTCTCAACTTGGAGGAGATTTTCTTTGCTTTATGCTAAAGCAGAGGTGGGGATCAATGGTCCTTTTATGGCTGGTGGACTTCAACTCCCAGCATTCCTGAATGAGGCAAGCTGAGCCGGAAATTCTGGGAATTGAAGTCCATAAGTCATAAAGGGGCCATTGTTCCCCACCTTTGCTAAAGTGCTGGGTTGCATGATCAGAATTAGCATCTCATTGGTTAAACATGGGGGCCATTACTCCATAGTTACCTATTCCAGGGTAATTTTGAAATAAAGGTGTAGTAGAAAGCTACTCCGTTAAAGATGTAATAGAGAGCTCCAAGGTCTCAAAACAGTACTAGGGAAACTACACAGTCAAAAGCCAGCCTAGTGTGCCCAGACCTTTGAGGGTCAACATAGGTAGTCTTCAACATATCACCACAATTGAACCCCAAATTGCTGTCCCTAAGCAAGACAGTTTTCTCCCATTTCACCACCTCTCTTGCTACAGTTATTAAATGAGTCTCTGCACTTATGATAGTAAGTTGTTAAATGAATCTGGCTTCCCCATTGATTTTGCTTGTCAGAAAGTCACAAGAGGAGATCACATCCATACAAGTACATGGTTTGGTTGTATATAGAAAAACTGGGCATGTTGCGTGCAGGGTCTTCAGTTTATTGATTGATTGATTTGATTTGATTTGTATGCCATCCCTCTCCGAGGACTTGGGGCAGCTTACAACATATATATAAAAAATACAATATACATATCTAAAAAATCCAATTAATATAGCTAAAAAACTTTAAAAACTCTATTAATAATAGGGAGCCGGGGTGACGCAGCAGGTAGAGTGCTGTACTGCAGGCCACTGAAGCTGACTGTAGATCTGTAGGTCAGCGGTTCAAATCTTATCACCAGCTCAAGGTTGACTCAGCCTTCCATCCTTCCGAGGTGGGTAAAATGAGGACCCAGATTGTGGGGGCAATATGTTGACTTTGTTTAAAAAAAGTGCTATTGCTAACATGTTGTAAGCCGCCCTGAGTCTAAGGAGAAGGGCGGCATAAAAATTGAATAAATAAATAAATAAATAAATAAATAAATAAATAAATAAATAAATTTTAAATGATTCATTCACATTCACACAGCAAGACATACCACACTCGTCGCCCAGGGGGCTAGGGTCTAATGGCCCCAAGCCTGGTGGCACAGATAGGTCTTTAAACTTTTATGGAAGGCGAGGGGGGCAGTACAAATCTCTGGTGGGAGCTGATTCCAGAGGGCCGGGCCCCCCACAGAGAAGGCTCTTCCCCTAGGTCCCACCAAATGACATTGTCTAGTTGACGGGACCTGGAGAAGGCCGACTCTGTGGGACTTGACCGGTCACTGGGATTCATGTGGCAGAAGGTGGTCCCGGAGGTAATCTGGTCCGATGCCATTAATTGTCCCTGCCAACATCGATTTTGCCAGGGGAACAAGCGGTTTCTGTGCCAATTGGGTGACTCCAAATCTGGCATTTCACCATATGACTGCAAGGACCATCCATTCTGTGTGCTTATTTCATCCCAGCTGGGATCAAAAGTCATTGTGTAACTCTCAGGATTCCCCTTATAGCAACTTTTATGAAGCCCTGGTTAGAAACAGCATGTTGCTATTCTTTACCTTATCATCTTCAATGTTATTCTGTTGCGTATTAGCTCTAGAGGGAATTAATAGCTTTCCGTTCAATAGTGGCAATCCTAGCCATCCATTCAAGTTAATTAATTGGTGTTTTTTTTTTTTCAGAATTACTTTATTGATTTCCCCACTTCAAGCAGCCATTAGGACCTCATTAGTCAACAAGTGAATTAATAGACAGGGTCAGTTGTTCAAACAGTGCCACGCTTTCCCTAGTGCAAATAAAACAATTCGTAGAACAAAAGCCAAGCACATGCATGACGAAAGGGAACACATAATGCTGACTACCATGAGCAGAAGTGTATTTGAGGTACAGTCTAATGTAGTGGTTAAAAAAAAGAAAGAAAATGGGGGACTCTGAGTTCTAGTTCTGTCTTAACCCCAGGAAACAAGTTGGGCAATTTTGGACCAACCCCTTCCTTTAATATCAATGGCTGTTTTGTGAGAAAGGTACACTGTTTCTTTTTCATATTTTTGGATCATCCAGGTGCCGTAGGTAAGTAGGTTAAAAGAAAGAAGGAAAGAAAGAAAGAGAGAAAGAGAAAGACAAAGAGAGAGACAGGGAGAGAGACGGGGAGAGAGAGAGAGAGAGAGAGACATAAGAGAGAGAGGGGAGAGAGAGTGAGTGAGAGAGAGAGAGGAGAGCGAGAGAGAAAGAAAGAAAGAAAGAAGGAAGGAAAGAGAGAGAGAGAAAGAGAGAAAAAGAGAAGGGGGGAGAAAGAGAGAGTGAGAGAGAGAAGAGAGACAGAGAGACAGAGAAACAAACAAACAAACAAACAAACAAACAAACAAAGACCACACTATTTATGGGACCGTCTACTA
The DNA here is from genome assembly GCF_031021105.1 of Erythrolamprus reginae. Taxonomy (NCBI): domain Eukaryota; kingdom Metazoa; phylum Chordata; class Lepidosauria; order Squamata; family Dipsadidae; genus Erythrolamprus; species Erythrolamprus reginae. The sequence goes on from NC_091963.1 coordinate 7,813,755, forward strand.
CCTCACACTTTCCCGTGGCGAATAAGGGCCCACAGAGTCAGCCTTCTCCAGGTCCCATCTGCCAAACTATGTTGGTTGTCAGGACCGTGGGGAAGAGCCTTCTCTGTGGTAGCTCCGACCCTTTGGAACCAACTGCCCCTGCACTACCCCTGCTCTATCGGCCTTCTGGAAAGCCATTAAGACCTGTCCTTTCTGGTAGGCCTGGGACGATGAATGACTGCATGTTTGAAAGCTATTTGTAGGATTATTGAATCCTTTTTATATTCTATTTTCTACTGTGATTTTATGTTGTTTTTTAATATGTCGTAAGCCGCCCAGGGTCCACTGGAATTGGGCGGCATGCAAATCCTGTTAAACAATAATGAATGAAAGAAAGAAAGAAAGAAAGAAAGAAAGAAAGAAAGAAAGAAAGAAAGAAAGAAAGAAAAAGAAAGAAAATTGTAGTGGACAGAACAAAGAAGGCAATATTAGAATCTGGTAAATATGTGTCAATTGAGACTGCACACCTGAATGTATAAAATAAACAATAATTTGTTTTACACATTGCACATCATAATTTGTTCTGTCCAATTTATAACCATTATACAGGATAATGGATGTATTATAGAGGATAGAGTAGGAGACTGGAATTGTTTGGCCAGTTTAAACCTTGGCAAAAATCTCAAGTCCCCTTTAAAGTAAATAAGATTATGGACTAGGGGAGACATGATAGTAGTGTTCTAATATTTGAGGGGCTCCTACAAAGACAAAATTTTAAGTATTAAATTTTATTGTGGGGTCCTGTGTTATTACTCAGTATAACTAACATATTAATTGAAGGGAGCTCTTTATAATGAGTAGAGTGACAGATTGCCTTACTAGCCTTACACAGCGTAGGTTACTGAGTATAGTTAGTCCTCAACTTACAACCACAATTGAGCCCAATATTTCTGTGGCTAAGCGAGACATTTGTTAAGAGAGTTTTGCACTATTTTACAACCTTTCTTGGCACAGTTGTTAAGTGAATTACTGGAGTTGTTAAATTAGTAACAGAGTCATTAAGTTAATCTGGCTCCCCCATTGAATTTGCTGGTCAGAAGGTCACAAAAGGAGATCACAGGACATTGCAACCGTCATAAATATGAGTTAATTGTCAAATGTGTGAATTTTGATCACATGACCTTGAGGATGCTGCCATGATCATAATAATAATAATAATAATAATAATAATAATAATAATAATAATAATAATAATAATAATAATAATAATAATTATTATTATTATTATTATTATTATTATTATTATTATTATTACTATTATTATTATTATTATTTATTAGATTTGTATGCCGCCCCTCTCCGTCGACTCAGGGCGTAAATGTGAGAAACAACCACAAATCACTTTTTTCAATGCTTTTGTAACTTTGAATGATCACTAAATGAACAGTTGTAAGTCGAGGACTACTGTAATCGAATCTTAATTTCTGGTCTACCTTAAGAGGAGTGATGCACAGCTTGGAGGGAGAAATAGAAACATAGAAACATAGAAGTCTGACGGCAGAAAAAGACCTCATGGGTCCATCTAGTCTTCCCCTATACTATTTCCTGTATTTTATCTTAGGATGGATATATGTTCATCCCAGGCATGTTTAAATTCAGTTACTGTGGATTTATCTACCACATCTGCTGGAAGTTTGTTCCAAGGATCTACTACTCTTTCAGTAAAATAATATTTTCTCATGTTGAGAAATAGAGATGCTCTTTGTATGTCATTTTGGATCCCTGGAAAATATGGCACTCAGAAGATAAAAGCGAATTCCCTTATTTTTTTTTAAACAATGTGAAAATGGTGGTGGTGGGGAATCAGATTAAAAGGAAATATTCTTCCTCCCATAATGATGTGCTGTTTTCTAGCTGAAGTCCATTGTCTCTAGCTGTCTTCATATTTTCATAAATATTAGTGAGCATTTTTTATTGCTATTTCCAGGCTATTATCATCATCACCCTCATTTCCCCATCCCAAGTGATACATTTGGCTTAGATCTGTTTTTGACACCCCTTGGTTTTAGCAGACATTCCAGCAGTGATTGAAAGAGATATGACAGGGCAAACCATCTTATCTGCGCATTATTTATTCTTTTTTTTTTAACAGTTTGGGTTTATCATTCTGGATCCTCGGTCACAGCTTGTTCCGTCATTCAGTGGGATAAGATTTTACTTGCAATGATAATAATAATAAATGCATTCTGAACCAGCAACAAGAATATACTGTAGTGTATTCACAGCAGTCGATGACATTGCCCAAATGTTTAGATGCTGGGAGAGCTGGCGCATCACTGGTGAACATGGGGATGATGGATAGTTATCTTGGGCTTTAAAACAGGAGAATGAAGGCACCGATAGAAATTTATCACAAGCTGCGATGTTAGAGGGCTGATGATCCAATTAGCTAGAGAGCAGGCTGCTTTTGTGATGCATTGCAAGAAAAGGGGGTGTGCAGTCAGTACACAATTTAAAATCTCCATTTCAGGGTTAATTTCACGCAATCTCCTCATCTTTCTCTTTGGGGTGAGGGGTGGGGCAGTAAAGGGCTGCAAAAATTTGTTACTACCTCTCTGTGGGTGTGGCTTATTTTGTGGGTGTGGCTTGCCGGCAATGTGACCAGGTGGGAGTGGTTTATCGATTATATGACAGGGGGAGTGGCTTAAAGGTCACGTGACTGGCTTAAAGGTGGCCAACTTGACGTCGCTCATGCCAAAGGTTTGGGTTAGGGTTAGGGTGCCTGGCCCCTCCTCGCCTCAAAGAGATACAATTTCCCGATCTATTTACTATTACTGAACATCCAAAATATACTATTTAATTCTATGTATATATTTATTTATTGGATTTGTATGCCGCCATATATGTACATACATATTACATACAGTCGCACAAAAATATACATTATCTACTATATAAACTGTATGTTTATCTACACACACACACACAGCTCTTCCAAAATTATACACATTCCACCTCATTTACTGTGATAGGGAAAACATACCCAGAGTCCAGAAGGGGGAAAAAAGTAAAAAACCCAATTTTTAAAAAACCGGTTCTGCATACCTGACCAAATTTTTTCTACCAGTTCAGCGTACCTGACTGTACCCCTAGGAGCCCATCCCTGGGTGTGGGTGGGAAGGAATAGGGGAATACGAGTAGTCCTGGAGTTACAATCCTTTGTCACTGGTTCAAACTTACAACAACATTGAAAAAAGTGGCTTGTGGCTATTTTTCACACTTATAACCATTGCAGCATCCCCAGAGATGGGTTGCTACCAGTATGGAAGGCTGCTGAGCACCGGTAGTGGATGCCAGATTGCACAATTTGCATGTGACCGCTCCGTTGCCAATCCTATGGACACCGACATCTTTTTTAGAACATAAAAACTTAAGAAGAGCCATGCTGAAACAGGCCAAAGCCCATCGAGTCCAGCATTCTGCGTCACACAGTGGCCCACCAATTGTCCATGGGGATCTTGAGCAGAAAGAGAAGGCAAGACCCTCCCTTTCCCTTGACCCCCAACAAGTGGGACCCAAGGGAATCCTGCCTGCCCCAACCAACATAGAGGCGGCACTTGGACATCCGTTTCAATAACCACTGATGATGATGATGATGATGATGATGATGATGATGATGATAATAATAATAATAATAATAATAATAATAATAATAATAATAATAATAAAAAAATGTGAGTTCTAGTCCCACTTTAGGCATGAAAAACAGCTGGCTGACACTGGGCCTGTCCCTCTTTCTCAGACCAATCCACCTCACAGGGTTGTTGTGCAAACTATAGGGGGAAGAATGTGTGTTGTTTATGTTTGGCACTTTGAAATTTTTGTAAAAATAATAAAGGCAGGATACAAACAAACAAGCAAGCAAGCAAACAAACAAACAAACAGATAAAATAAATAAAATAGAATCCTAGGTTGGAAGGGACTATACCGTGTTTCCACGAAAGTAAGACAGTGTCTTACTTTCTTTTTACCCCCAAAAGCCCCACTACGTCTTACTTTCGGGGTATGTCTTACATTGGAAAAAAATTGAAAGGGTTGCGTTCCCGAAGGCATCTCCCCAGAGTCCAGAAGGGCAGCCGCGGGACAGGAGCCTCGTGAGCCCTTTTCCAAGTTCAACCTCAGGGCTCCAAGCGGCGTGCACGTGTGGAGCCACAGACGCGTGTCGGGGAAGCGTGTGTCTGGAGGGGAGGAGCCGCTCTGCGCAGTTTTTTTTTATTATTATTATTATTTTTTATTATTATTATTTGGATTTGTATGCCGCCCCTCTCCGAAAACTCGGGGCGGCTCACAACAAGTGAAAAGACAATCCAATACATTAATCCAATTAATTAAAATATTATAAATTTAAGAAAAACCCCTATACTAACATACACACACACACAAGCATACCATATATAAATTCAACGTGCCCAGGGGAAGATGTTTAGTTTCCCCATGCCTGACGGCAAAGGTGGGTTTTGAGGAGTTTACTGAAGGCAGGAAGAGTAGGGGCAGTCCTGATCTCCGGGGGGAGTTGGTTCCAGAGAGCCGGTGCCGCCACAGAGAAGGCTCTCCCCCTGGGGCCCGCCAACCGGCATTGTTTAGTTGACGGGACCCGGAGGAGGCCCACTCTGTGGGACCTAATCGGTCGCTGGGATTCGTGCGGCAGAAGGCGGTCTCGGAGATATTCTGGTCCAGTGCCATGAAGGGCTTTAAAGGTCATAACCAACACTTTTAATTGTGACCGGAAACTGATCGGCAGCCAATGCAGGCTGCGGAGTGATGGTGAAACATGGGCATACCTGGGTAAGCCCATGACTGCTCTCGCAGCTGCATTCTGCACGATCTGAAGTTTCCGAACACTTTTCAAAGGTAGCCCCATGTAGAGAGCATTACAGTAGTCGAACCTCGAGGTGATGAGGGCATGAGTGACTGTGAGCAATGAGTCCCGGTCCAGGTAGGGCCGCAACTGGTGCACCAGGCGAACCTGGGCAAACGCCCCCCTCGCCACAGCTGAGAGATGTTGTTCTAATGTGAGCTGTGGATCGAGGAGGACGCCCAAGTTGCGGACCCTCTCTGAGGGGGTCAATAATTCCCCCCCCAGGGTAATGGACGGACAGATGGAGTTGTCCTTGGGAGGCAGAACCCACAGCCACTCCGTCTTATCCGGGTTGAGCTTGAGTCTGTTGACACCCATCCAGGCCCCAACAGCCTCCAGGCACCGGCACATCACTTCCACCGCTTCGCTGACTGGGCATGGGGTGGAGATGTAAAGCTGGGTATCATCCGCATATTGATGATACCTCACCCCATGTCCTTGGATGATCTCGCCCAGCAGTTTCATGTAGATGTTAAATAGCAGGGGGGAGAGGACCGACCCCTGAGGCACCCCACAAGGGAGAGACCTAGGAGCCGACCTCTGTCCCCCCACTAACACCGACTGCGACCCGCCAGAGAGGTAGGAGGAGAACCACTGAAGAACAGTGCCTCCCACTCCCAACCCCTCCAGCCGGTGCAGAAGGATACCATGGTCGATGGTATCGAAAGCCGCTGAGAGGTCAAGGAGCACCAGGACAGAGGACAAACCCCTGTCCCGGGCCCGCCAGAGATCATCCATCAACGCGACCAAAGCAGTTTCCGTGCTGTAACCGGGCCTGAAACCCAACTGCCGGGGACCTAGATAATCGGCTTCTTCCAAGGACCGCTGGAGCTGGAGTGCCACCACCTTCTCAACAACCTTCCCCATAAAGGGAAGGTTGGAGACTGGACGGTAGTTATTAAGCACAGCTGGGTCCAGGGAGGGCTTCTTGAGGAGGGGGCGCACAAGCGCTTCTTTATAGAGTGATGGAAAAACTCCCCTCCCCAAGGAAGCGTTGGTAATCTCCTGGGCCCAGCTCCGTGTCACCTCCCTGCTGGCCGAAACCAACCAGGAGGGACACGGATCCAGTGAACAGGTGGCGGAACTCACAGCTCCAATGGCCTTGTCCACTTCATCAGGTGTCACCAGATCAAACTCTTCCCAGACAGGTGGACAAGTACGTGCCCCAGTCACCTCGACTGACTCGTTGTCAGTCGACTCTGTTTTACAATTGGAGTCGAGGTCGGCCCGAATCCGAGCGACTTTATCAGCGAAAAACGTGTTAAAGTCCTCGGCACTACTCTGCAAGGGCTCCCCAACTCCCCCCTGATTAAGAAGGGAGCGGGTCACCCTAAACAGAGCGGCCGGGCGGGATTCCGCTGATGCAATCAAAGCGGCATGGTACGCGCATCTTGCCGCCTTGAGCGCCACTTTGTAAGTCTTAATAAAAGCTCTTACAAGTGTTCGATCAGATTCAGACCTACTCTTCCTCCATCGCTTCTCTAGACGTCTCTTCTGGCGTTTCAACTCCCGGAGCTCCTCGTTGAACCATGGAGCTCTACGGGGTCTAGCGCCACGGAGAGGTCGCAAAGGCGCAATCCGGTCAAGAGCCCCTGCTGCAGCCTCATTCCAGGCTTTCGCAAGAGACTCTGCCGAACTGTGGACAAGTGCCTCTGGAATAACCCCAAGCGCCGTCTGAAAGCCCTCTGGGTCCATCAGGCGTCTGGGGCGGAACATCTTAATTGGTTCCGCCTCCCTGCGGGGAAGGATTGGAGCCAGGAAGTCAAGCCGTAGTAGAAAATGGTCTGACCATGACAAAGGCACTGCTTCTAAGCCCCTTAGTCTCAGACCATTACTCAATTGCTCGGAAAGGAATACCATGTCGGGTGCGTGCCCCCCCTCATGAGTCGGACCCCGTACTACTTGAGTCAGGTCCATGGCTGTCATGGTGGCCATGAACTCCTGTGCCAACCCAGAGGTTTCGCCGAGTGATGGCAGGTTGAAGTCCCCCAAGACAATAAGTCTGGGGAACTCCACCGCCAACCCGGCTACCTCCTCGAGTAGCACAGGCAGGGCTTTTGACACGCAGCTGGGAGGCAGGTACGTGAGAAATAAGCCCACCTGAACCCCTAAGTCCAACTTCATCAGGAGTGACTCGCAACCCGCAATTTCCGGAGCAATGAGTCCACGTAGGCAAAGGCTCTCCCTGGCTATAATAGCCACTCCTCCCCCCCTTCCCTGGGGTCGAGGTTGATGCCATATCTGAAACCCAGCTGGGCAAATTTCAGAGAGAGGAACACCTCCCTCTGGGCCCAGCCAGGTTTCAGTAATACATGCCAGGTCGGCCTCCTCATCCAGGATCAAATCCCGGATGAGGAGAGCTTTATTTACCACCGACCTGGCATTAAGCAGCAGCAACCTGAGCCCAGGGCCAGAGTTACACTCATCACCAGTACCCAAGATTGGGCTCATGGAGCCAGAACAAGGGATCGTTATTAAGCAACGGTCCCTCGTTCCCCTGGAACGGCTAACTCCGTGGCCCCCGCCATATCTGCCTCTCCCCAGCAACACAGGAATATTCCGACCCTCTGCCACCCCAGAGATCGGTGCCCCATCTCCTCCCGCCTCTTGAGCGTCAGGTGGGCCAAATCTACCATTCATACTCTTACCATTCATCTCATCCATCCCGTAGCCCCTCCCACCCCAGTCATCCCAGTCATACCAGCCATTTAAGTCATGCACACAAGTAATTCTGTCCCAGTCATCCATTTAAATTAGAACCCCCAATACTAAAAATAGATTAAATTGATAACACTTTAAAACACTAATAAATATGTAAGAAATGCAATTCCCAGTTAATTAATTCATTAGTTAAATATTAAAACAGATAAAAAATATAAAAATATAAAAATAGCTAAGAATGGATGTATTAAGATGTATTAAAAAATATATAAAAATATCGAAAAGGAGTCAGTCAGCAGTTCTTAAATTCTTAATTAGTTCTTAATTGGAAGTTCTGGATTATAACAGCCCCACCTGCCTGCCGGAAAGGAGGCGGGCGAAGGAGGGTGCAGCTCTGGCCGCTCGCCTCGGAGCTGGTCGGCCTTGCTGGCCGCTTGCAGCCGAGCCTCGGCAGGACTCAGTTGCTGGGACGAGCGCCTTCGCTGCAAGCCGCCGCCCGCTCGGCTCGCTTCGGACCAGCGCCGTCCTTCACTTTGCCAAGCTGGGGAAGAGGCGGTGGCGCTGCGGCGAGGTGAAGGCGAGGGGCGCGCGGGGAGCTTGGAAGCTACGTCATCGGGCTCCCCCCCCCGGCAATACCCCCGTGTTTCCCCGAAAGTAAGACATATGTCTTACTTTCGGGGTACGGCTTATATTAGCCGACCCCCCTGAAACCCCCGATACGTCTTACAATCGGGGGTGTCTTACTATCAGGGAAACAGGGTAGGAAGGTCGGTCCCCAATTGGTGCTACACTTCAGGTGGTAGCCGTTTTGTGATAGAGACTACAATATGTTCCATTCCTAATTTCAAATGTCTCTATCGGTGTTCCCAAAGATTTGGGGACCTTGATCTGTTGGACATCCATGGGTGAAGGCATGAAGCAAAGACGAAAATTCCTATTCCCCAGGTTCTCTGCAGCCCTTGCTTCAGAAAAGGATTTGTCTTCTCTCCAGTGTTGAAACTCAGACAAATGGGAATGATAGTTTTATGAATGATGGGTGTGATCCTCTTGGGGTTAGAGCAGAGGCCCCTTTATGATTTGTGGACTTCAACTCCCAGGATTCCTAAGTTAGCATGGCTGGCTCAGGAATTCTGGGAATTGAAGTTCACAAGTCTTAATTGTTCCCCATCCCTAGGTTGGACGGAAGACCCTTTTAGACAGAAAGAGAATTAATAAGGAAGATTATGGATTGTGATGAAATGAATAGACTTACTTTAAGACTTAAAGATAAAGAAGATTTGAAATATTACAAAATCTGGGGAAAATTATATGAATGGATGGAAGTTAAAAATAATTAAAGCATTTGGATATTTTTTTTTAAGTGAAGTAAAAGTATAAAAAAATTGAGGGTAGACACACGATGAAAAAAGAAATGGTGGCAGTATTAGATGCGAATGTAACACAAATCTAAGATAGTTTATATTATTTTATATGGTAAAACTATTTTCATTAGGTAATTATCTTTTAAATGTTGGAATGAGGGGAATTTCTTCTCTCTCCGTAAATAATGAAGACTATGGGATTTATAGAATGTTAGATACTGAGGATGTATTTGGTTTTTTTTTGTTGCTGTTGCTGTTTGATGAATTTTTAGTATCGGTTAACTAGTTTAAATGTTGGAGGGATGAAGTTATGGGCCGGGAAAGGGAAAGTAGAAAGTGAAAGAAACTCCTGAAAGTACATAAATGATATTGAATTTTTGCAATTTATGGTTGGATATTGGTGTTTTTATTTACATGTTTTATACTAAGGTGGAGAAAAATTTTAAAAATTATACCCCTCCCCTCCCTCCCTCCCCCCAAAAGAAGACCCCTTTAGCCTCAATATATTCCTGCTGGAGATGAGAGAAATGCGACTGCAATACAGTGATCCCCCGGGTATTGCGATCCCGATCATTGCGAAACGGCTATATGGCGATTTTTGAACCCGGAAGTAAAAACACCATCTGCGCATGCGCGCCCTTTTTTCTATGGGCACGCATGCGTAGATGGCACTGGGCAGATCAGCTGCTGGGCGGCTTCCCTGGGTCTTCCCCCTCTTGCTGGTGGGAGGGCGAGCGGCGGGCATCAGCGAGGAGTTTCCCCACCGCCCACGCAAACTCCTCGCTGCCGCTCGCCCGCCCTTCGCCCGCCCACGCCGTTCGCTCGCGCCGCTTCCCAGCTGAGTCCTGAAGCGAATTGGCTTCAGGACTCAGCTGGGAAGCCGCCTGCCTGCCCGCGCGCCCGCCGCTCACCCGCCCTTCGCCCGCCCATGCCGTTCGCTCGCGCCGCTTCCCAGCTGAGTCCTGAAGCGAATTGGCTTCAGGACTCAGCTGGGAAGCGGCGCGAGCGAACGGCGTGGGCGGGCGAAGGGCGGGCGAGTGGCAGCGAGGAGTTTGCGTGGGCGGTGGGGAAACCCCAGCGCCGCTTCCCAGCTGAGTCCCCTTCCCAGGAACCCCAATCTTCGGCTCCTCGCTAGCGCTGCGGAAGTAAAAACACCATCTGCGCATGCGCAGATGGTGTTTTTACTTCCGCAGCGCTACTTCGCGAAAACCCGATCATTGCTAGGGGTCCTGGAACGGAACCCTCGCAATGATTGGGGGATCACTGTATTGCTATTTGTAAGGGGCGGGTGAGAGATTTGGTTCAACCCTTTGTCTAATAGCACATTTTTCTGAAGACAATTTTTACCTCCAAATTACACCGGCTTCTTTTTTTCGTAGCATAAGAATCTCACTTCCAATAACTGCTTTGAGTAGAGATGCCTAAATGCCTGTGGAACCCCCCCCCCAAACACAACAGGTGTTTTTTGCTTTGTTTCGTTTGAAGAGGTACAACATAGTCCTGGGTGTCATCGATACAAATACAAATGCATTAAAGCTGGTTCTCAGATAAGAGACTTGGAGTTTATATATTTCCATTGTTCCGTTTCCTTTCAGGCGCTCGCTCGAGGCATTGATTCATTGTCACTTAGTTCGTTTGAAGTGTCACCTGTGGCCCTGAAGAACTTCAAAGAACAAAGGAATCAAAGAAGGAAAAAGAAGTCCTCGGGGGCCGATGATGAGACAGAGGACCAAGACCCTGCTTCAGACGATGGCCAGCGAAGGGCGGTTAGTGTTTGCACTAAAATGTTAATCAAAGGAATGTCACAACTGTTTTGTGAAGAGCTTAGCATATTCCTTTTCCCCCCTATAGAGACGGAGGCGTCATCTAGATTAATACACAGATAGTGCTTGACTTACGACCAGAACTGAGCCCCAAATTTTCACAGCTAAGCAAGATATTGAGTTGCGCCCTATCTGATGATTGCTGTTAAAAGCAAATGACTGCACCTGCTGAATGAATCATGAAGCTGTTCAGCAAAACTGGCTTCCCCCATTGACTTTGCTTGTCAGAAACCAGGTGCCCTTAGAAAGGGCAATCACATTGCAACTGACATAAGTACATGCCAGTTGCCAAGCACCCAAATTGACCATGGGGATCCAGCAACTATGAAAAACGTTCATAAAGTCACTCTTTTCACGGCTGTTGTAACTTTGATCCTTGAACAAGTGGTTGTAAGTCGAAGACTATCTGTGTTTAGACATTCTAGGCCAGTGTTGGTGAACCTATGGCATGGGTGCCACAGGTGGCACGCGGAGTCGTATCTGCTGGCACATGAGCCGTTGCCCTAGCTCAGCTCCAACATGCATGTGTATGTCGGCCAGCTGATTTGTGGGAGCTCATCCCATCCCACAGGATGGGATGGGATGAGCTCAGGTTCTGGGAAGGCGTTTTTTGGTTCCAGGGAGACTCCAGAGGGATGGGGGAGGGCATTTCTACCCTCCCCTGGCTCCAGGGAAACCTTGGAGCCTGTGGAAGTGAAACATGAGCCTACTGGGTTCATCACAAGTTGGGAAACAGGCCTTTTCCGGCCTCCGGAGGACCTCCAGGGGGTGGGGGGAAGCTGTTTTCGCCCTCCACAGGCATTGAATTATGGGTGTGGGCACTTGTGTATTTGCAATAGCCTGTGTGCATGCACTTTCGGTACCCATGGGAAAAAATGTTTGCCATCACTGTTCTAGGCCTTACCAAGTCTCTTAATTTAACTACTGCGACTTCTTTATTTGTTTAATTGTACAAGGCATTATGTTTTGAACGGTTGCTAAAGGTCAGACACCGTCCTCAGGACAAAAAAACTTCATTAAATTAGGGCATTTTGATGCTCGTATGATCTGTTCCCTCTTCCCCATTATGGATGGCGGCCCTTTCGATCTGGAGCCCTGTAGAATACACTAATATGTGTTCAATAGCTTAAAGATGCTAAGAGTGAGCCATATTTGAATTTCATCTTCAAAAGATGTTTTATAATTTACATAAGAGGTTGACCCTGGGCTTGTTGACCAGGTGCTTGAAAGTTTGAGGCTTAAAGTCCTGTGGGATGGGATGAGCTCCCGTTCTTGCCCCAGTTCCTAGCAATTTGAAAGCATGGAAATGAAAATAGATAATAGTTACCACTTTAGTGGAAAGGTAACCGGATTCTGTGTGTCTTGGAGTATAGTCCTGCTGGCCACATGACCATAGAAGCATCCTTGGATAATGCTGGCTTTTTGGATTAAAAAACAGGAATGAGCACCATCCCCTAAAACTGGACACAACCGGGCAGGGAAAACCTTTATATTTACTTTTTAGGGTACATTGTTGTTATGTGACCTGCAGTGGTTGTAAGTTTATTTCTGAGCCCAATTCAAGGTGTTGGTTATTAACTCTAAAGCCCTATATGGCATGGGTCCAGTGTGTCTGAGGAGCTCTCTCGCCCCAGTGGGATTGGCCGGCCCCACTCACTTCCAAGAGTAGGGTTTTGCTATGCATCCCATCTATTAAAGAATTCTGGGGCCAAGAAAAAGAGACTTTTCTGCTGTGGCCCCAAATCTACGGAACATTCTTTCACCACAGGGGCGATAGTTCCTCCAACTCTTTTGTCCTTCATAGAGCTGTGATGGTGAATTGGTTAGAATGCAGGACTGTAGGCTACTTCTGCAGACTGCCGGCTGCCAGCTGTTCGGCAGTTCGATTCTCACCAGCTCAAGGTTTACTCACCCTTCTATTTTTCCGAGGTGGGTAAAATGAGGACCCAGATTGTTGGGGCCAATATGCTGACTCTGTAAACCACTTAGAGAGGGCTGTAAAGGACTGTGAAGCTGTATATAAGTCTAAGTATTATTGCTATTACTTTTGGAAAGGTATCAAAATTTGTTTGTGCCAGTTGGCTCAGGGCCTTAGAGCATTGGCAGGATAAGAAGATCTCGTCCATCTGTCTTTTTTATTATTTTTTTGGGTATAGTTTTAAATTGTTTTTTTATTGATCAATTTTCTGTTTGTAAACCATCCAATGTCCCAAAGAGGCAACTGGACTTCCTTGTTTCTCTTCTAAGATAGTTTGCTTCTCACACAAGCAGCTTCTTTAGCTTGACTGGATGGTGGGGAATGGAAGGATTTATACTCCTTGCAGATGGCTGGTCATTTGCCTTCTTTTAGAGAGTTGTTAAGACCACTTTGAGGTTTATAAAAAAAAAGTTTATTAAATTTAAATCATTAAAAGGGGTGGGGAAGGGTCATTACATAGTAATAAAACAGATCTTAAACTATACATAAGGTAATCTACATCACTATATTATAACCACAATTACATTACATAATAAGAGATATAAAATGCATGTACGTAATTAGTGTTGGGCGAACCTGACAATGTTCGGGTTCGGGTTTGGCACCCGAATTTTTTAAAAAGTTGGGTTCGGCACCCGAACCCGAACTTTTGTCAAACTTTCGAGTTCAGCACTCGGGAAAGCGCCAGGAAGCGCCGCCGCCCAGTTGTCACCTTCTGGAACAGTCGGGGCACTTCTCAGTGCTCTCCCAAAGCCGGGTTCGGCATTCGGGAGACTGCCGAGAAGCGCCCTGGCTGTTTCTAAAGGTGATAGCTGGGCAGCGGCGCTTCCCAGAAGAGCCGGGGAGCTGTCGGCCGGTCAGGAGGCGCAAAAGGAGGTGGGGAATCCCACGAGGGAATTCCAGGGGCGGAGCTTTGACATCACTGAGACGTCCTTCCTGGAGTCCCCGTTTCAGCCGGCCAGGAAGGACGTCTCAGTGACATCAAAGCTCCGCCCCTGGAATTTCCTCGTGGGATTCCCCACCTCCTTTTTCGCCTCCCGAGGCGGCGGCGCTTCCTGGCGCTCTCCCAAACCCAAACAATTCGGGTTTGGGTTCGGTATACAGAACCGCACAAAGTTTGGTATGAGCCCGAACTTTGCAGGTTTGGTTCGCCCAACACTATACGTAATGTAAAATAAAGTAGTGAATCTATGAGGTAGGAAAAGAAATAGAGGCCACTTTGAGGTTTATCTTTGTCCTCAGAATTGTCTCAGTAGTGCAAATGGGTGTAGAACTGTAGAAAGGACGGTGTTGTAGACTGGAGATAGATGAGAGAGGGCTTGTCCACCCCAAGGATAAACTAAGCAATGTGGTATATGCAGTACAGTGCAGTGAGATATGTGAAGATCTATACATTGGGGAAACAAAACAACCATTGATTGATTGATTGATTGATTGATTGATTGATTGATTGATTGATTGGATTTGTATGCCGATCCTCTCCGTGGACTTGGGGCGGCTCACAGCATGTCAATATACAATTAATATAAATTATTAACTAAAAGCATTATAAAAACTAAGTATCATAATCATTCAGTACAACCAAACATTAAGCATTAAGCATTCAGTGGCCAGGGGCTGGGGTTGAGTGATCCCAAGCTTGATGGCATAAATAAGTTTTTAAGTTCTTTCCAAAGGCAAGGAGGGTTGGGGCAGTGCAAATCTACGGGAGGAGCTGATTCCAGAGGGCCGGGCCCCCCACAGAGAAGGCTCTTCTCCTAGGACCTGCCAGGTAACATTGTCTCGCTGACAGAAGCCGGAGAAGTCTGACTGTGTGGGACCTGATCGGACGATTGGCACAACAGAGGAAAACAAACCCTTCAAGACAAGATTCAGTAGTCCATCCACATTTGAAAGAAAAAGGCCACTCTTCCATTTTATTTACTTATTTATTGTATTTATATGCCGATCAATCCAAAGCGGACTCAGAGCAGCTAACAAGTGGAATAAATACAATGAAATCAAAACTGCATAATAAAATCAGTAATATAATAACAATAAAATAATAACTTTAAAAAAAAACCATACACACACACCAGTCAATCTAATTCCAGGCCTGCCGGGAAAGCCAGGTCTTAACAGCTTTCTGGAAGACCAGTAGGGAGGAATCTCCGGGGGCGGTTGATTCCATAGGGTCGGGGCCACCACAGAGAAGACTCTTCCCCTAGGTCCTGCCAATTGGCATTGCTTGGCGGACGGGACCTAGAGAAGGCCGACTCTGTGGGCCCTTATTGGCCACAATGATGTATGAGGTCGCAGGCGGTCCCATAAATAGTTTTGAAGACAGTGAGTCCACATTTTGGACAGCTGGTTTGAAAGACGAGTCAAAGATGTCATCTTGGTCAAAACTGAACAGTCCCCTTACACAGGAAGTCAGCAGTTCCAACAAGGCTCTACATCCATTTGCGCTAGTCAGGTGACCTTGAGGACACAGATAAATCTCTTAAGTGGTCCCAACAACTCTATAAAAGGATAAAAATGGCCAGCTGTCTGCAAGGAATATAAATCCTTCCATTCCCCAACTTCCAGTCCACTGGTGGGTCCTAAATAATTTTGCTACCAGTTCATGCACACCCTCACGCTTGGATGTGACATTTTTGTGTATGCGTAGAAGCGTTCCAGGCATGTGGGTGGAGCATCCCCGGCGGGTGGCCAGAACCTCCTGCCACTGGCGCTACTTGGTTCTAGGAAGTGGTCCGAACCGGGAGCAACCCTACCACTGATCCAGGCAAAACTGAAGAAGCTTCTTGGATGAGAAGCGAAATGTCTTCAAAGGGAAACGAGAAAGTCCAGTTTCCCCTTGAAAAAGCACCTTTGGGACAACTATGACCTGGATGACTGAGAATCTCCATAGACATCAAGCTATCCAATGATGCCTTATTGGTAAGATGGGCAGCATGTAGCAATACCGATAGTATTTAGACTTATATAACTCACCTCATGGTATTTTATGGCACTCTCTGGGCGGTTTACAATGTAGAAGCATTGTTTGCATATGGGGCCCAATAATCTGCATCCTTATTTTACCGACCTTGGTTACATGGGAGTCTGAGTCAACCCTTAGCTCTATCAGGATTTAATTCTACAGTGGATGGAGTTAGCCTGCAATGCTGCAATTTAATCACTATACCACCAAGGCTCCTGGTATCTACACGATACATAAATAGATGATAGATAGATAAATAGATGATAGATAGATAGATAGATAGATAGGTGATAGTTAGAAAGAAAGAAAGAAAGAAAGAAAGAAAGAAACAGATTATAGATAGATAGACAGACAGGTAGGTTGGTATGTAGGTAGGTAGGTAGATAGATAGATAAATAGATAGAAACAGGATAGATAGATAGATAGATAGATAGATAGATAGATAGATAGATAGATAGATGATAGATAGAAACAGATGATAGATAGATAGATAGATAGATAGAAAGAAAGAAAGATATAGATGATAGATAGAAACAGATGATAGATAGATAGATAGATAGATAGATAGATAGATAGATAGATGATAGATAGATAGATAGATAGATAGATAGATAGATAGATAGATAGATAGGTGATAGTTGGATAGAAAGAAAGAAAGAAAGAAAGAAAGAAAGAAAGAAAGAAACAGATGATAGACAGACAGACAGACAGGTTGGTATGTAGGTAGGTAGGTAGATAGATAGATAAATAGATAGAAACAGGATAGATAGGTAGATAGATGATAGATAGATAGAAACAGATGATAGATAGATAGATAGATAGAAAGATAGATAGATGATAGATAGAAACAGATGATAGATAGATAGATAGATAGATAGATAGATAGATAGATAGATAGATAGATAGGTGATAGTTGGATAGAAAGAAAGAAAGAAAGAAAGAAAGAAAGAAAGAAAGAAAGAAACAGATGATATATAGACAGACAGGCAGACAGGTAGGTTGGTATGTAGGTAGGTAGGTAGATAGATAGATAAATAGATAGAAACAGGATAGATAGGTAGATAGATGATAGATAGATAGAAACAGATGATAGATAGATAGATAGATAGATAGATAGATAGAAAGATAGATAGATGATAGATAGAAACAGATGATAGATAGATAGATAGATAGATAGATAGATAGATAGATAGATAGATAGATAATAATAAAATAATAATAATTTATTAGATTTGTATGCCGCCCCTCTCCGAAGACTCGGGGCGGCTCACAACAAGCGATAAAACAATATTGTACAGGCACAAATCTAATACAGTGGAACCCCGACATAAGAGCTGCTCTACTTAAGAGCAACTCGACATAAGAGCTGGGAGGGGAGAGATATTTTTGTTCTACTTACAAGCCCAAATTCGAGATACAAGCGCCAAGGAGCTGTCTCCTGAAGCCAAACGCTAACTTCCGCGTTCGGCTTCAGGAGACAGCTGCGAAGCGGCGCGCGTGTTTTAAAAGGTTGCAGCCGGCCTGGGGGGCTCGGGGGGGTGCTTGCAGCTTTCTTTCTTGCTCTTTTTCTTTCTCTCTTTTACCTTCCCTTCCTCTATTTCTTCTTTTCTTTCTCCTTCCCACCTTCTTCCCTCCCTCCCTCCCTTCACTCATTCCTCTCTTACTCTCCCCTTTCATAAGTTTCCTTGCTTCCTTCCTCTGTTCCTGTCCCTTCCCCCTTTCTTTCTTTCTTTCTTGCTTTCTTTCTTGCTCTTTTTCTTTCTCTCTTTTACCTTCCCTTCCTCTATTTCTTCTTTTCTTTCTCCTTCCCACCTTCTTCCCTCCCTCCCTCCCTTCACTCATTCCTCTCTTACTCTCCCCTTTCATAAGTTTCCTTGCTTCCTTCCTCTGTTCCTGTCCCTTCCCCCTTTCTTTCTTTCTTTCTTTCTTTCTTTCTTTCTTTCTTTCTTTCTTTCTTTCTTGCTCTTTTTCTTTCTCTCTTTTACCTTCCCTTCCTCTATTTCTTCTTTTCTTTCTCCTTCCCACCTTCTTCCCTCCCTCCCTACCTTCACTCATTCCTCTCTTACTCTCCCCTTTCATAAGTTTCCTTGCTTCCTTCCTCTGTTCCTGTCCCTTCCCTCTTTCCTTCCTTCCTTCCCACCCTCCGTCCATTCATTCACCCATTCCTCTCTTGATCGCTTAAAGCCGGTCCCTGGTGCAAAAAGGGTTGGGGACCTCTGTCCTACAGGATTGGGTGGCAGAGAAGTTGAACATATGTAAATTTAAAAGTTTAAGAAAGTTTACAAGTTAAGTGAAAGAAACTTCATTATTCATTTATATGTACATGTACATTTCTTCATTAAAAACATGTCTTTCTGCATAATTTAGACTAACTTTGTGAGTTTTTTGAGGGCTGGAACCAATTAAAATTATTTACATTAATTCCTATGGGGAAAAGTCGTTCGAGATAAGAGCTGCTCGACTTAAGAGCCCAGGTCCGGAACGAATTAAACTCGTATCTCGAGGTACCACTGTATTAAGAAAAAACTAAAAACCCTATCAATTTAAAAAACCAAACAACACATACATACCAAACATAAATTATAATAAGCCTGGGGGAAAGGTGTCTCAAATCCCCCATGCCTGGCGGTATAGATGGGTCTTAAGTAGTTTACGGAAGACAAGGAGGGTGGGAGCAGTTCTAATCTCCGGGGGGGGAGTTGATTCCAGAGGGCCGGGGCCGCCACAGAGAAGGCTCT
This sequence comes from Erythrolamprus reginae, assembly GCF_031021105.1. Taxonomy (NCBI): domain Eukaryota; kingdom Metazoa; phylum Chordata; class Lepidosauria; order Squamata; family Dipsadidae; genus Erythrolamprus; species Erythrolamprus reginae. The sequence goes on from NC_091963.1 coordinate 7,832,178, forward strand.
TCCCCTGGGGCCCGCCAGACGACATTGTTTAGTCGACGGGACCCAGAGAAGGCCGACTCTGTGGGACCTTATCGGCCGCTGGGATTCGTGCGGTAGTAGGCGGTTCCGGAGGTATTCTGGTCCAATGCCATGTAGGGCTTTAAAGGTCATGACCAACACTTTGAATTGTGACCGGAAACTGATCGGCAGCCAATGCAGGCCACGGAGTGTTGTAGAAACGTGGGCGAATCTGGGAAGCCCCACGATGGCTCTCGCGGCTGTCTCAAGCAATATCTTAAAAGGGGTATATTCTTTTTCTGAGTTTGAATAACAGTTGTGGAGGAAATGCACAGTTGTTTTAAGCAGTGACAGACAGTTGGCCTCAGTTTGCTTCTAGGATTCCTGCTGGTTTGGATTGAATTGCACAAACTGGTAGTGATCCGCTAGTGATGTCATGATGGTGTAACGCAGGGGTCCCCAACCACCGGGCCGTGGACCAGTACCGGGCCACGGGGCATGTTGCACCGGTCCGTGGAGTCAGCAGCTGCCGGCCCTCATGCCACCACCCCCTCCCTCCAGCGCTTCGCCTCCCGCCGGGCCAGAGGCCTCGGGAGGCAGGTTCTGCCGGCCACAGGACGATGGATGGGACAGAGGGGCGGGAAGGACCGAGAGGCTCGCGGGGCGCTTTTGCGTTTTTGGCTGGGGGGAGGCAGGAGGGCCAGCCTGACCCCCTCTCTCCAGCGCTTAGCTCCCGCTGGGCAAGAGGGCTTGGGAGGCAGGTTCTGCCGGCCACAGGACGATGGCGGGAAAGAGGGGCGGGGAGGACCAGCACCCCCATGCTTAATCCCGCCCCCAACCACGCCCCTTTCCGCCCCCACTGGGCCATAGAAAAATTGTCTTGCTGAAACTGGTCCCTGGTGGGAAAAACGTTGGGGACCACTGGTGTAACGGATCCAATTCGGTCAATGGGCGCCGCCATCTCTTTTTTTTTTTAACTGTTTGGAAGTTTTTTCCTCTGCTGCTGCTTGAAAAAGGGCGTCCTGCCCATCCCCAGGTTTATAGTTACCCTTATTCCTTCACCCGAAACACATCTGATCAACTCCTCAGCTGTGTTTCGTGCTGCATATAGCTGCTAAGTATGTGTGGAAGCAGAATTACACCAGGGGAATGTCACGAGGTAAGTGGAACTCACCCCTGGACAGAACTAACCTCTTTCCTGCAGTATTTTCATTGGACCTTCTCTTTCTAGTAAGGTAAACCCAAAACTGTTGTGCACTGAAATAAATACCTGATGCTTGACTGTTAGATAATCTTAGCAGTATTTGGCAAGTTGCATGCGAAGTATAGAGGCTGACGTGGTAAACGACGCACGATAACTACACCAACCTTATACTGCTCCTGCATGAGTGACGCTCAAATGAATTTTATTTCTTTTTTATTCTTTTTGTGGTTATTTTATCCTTGTTATTTAATTGAATTAATCTTACAATCTTACTAATTACAAGATTGTTCATGCGGAAATGATTGAATGAGTCGGTCTGTTTTGAATGGATTTTGGCATGGAAAATAATAAAAAATATATATATACACGCCAGGCTAGATGAAGCAACATCTTTCTGGATGTGTATTATTTCAGTAGATGAGTCGTCTTTTCATTCCGCGTGCATGCATTTGTCATCCTCTTACATACAAGCCTCAAAGCACTTAAAAACATTTTTGAGATGGCTGGGCCAAATCCTGAGCAAAAGCTGTTTATCAGGAGAAGATTAATCAATTTGATTATTGTTTTATGGAAATGGCTTTCCTCTGATTAACTTCCCTTTCAGTATTCCTATTCCAATGATGGCGAACCTACGGCAGGGGGGCCACAGGTGGCACAAGGAGCCATATCTGCTGGCACATGAGCCGTTGCCCTAGCTCAGCTGCAGAACGCACCTGCGGGCAGGCCAGCTGATTTTCGGCTCGCATGGAGGCTCTGGGAGGGCATTTTCAGCTTCCAGAGGGCCTCCGTGGGGATGGGGAGGGCATTTTTGCCCTCCCCGGGCTCCAGAGAAGCCTCTGAAGCCTGGGCAGGGTGAAAAACAGTCCTACTGGGCCCACCAGAAGTTGGGAAACAGGCTGTTTCTGGCCTATAGAGTGCTTCCGGGAGTCGGGGGGGATTTTTTGCCCTTCCCAGGCATTGAATTATGGGTGAGGCACTTGTGCAGGCACAAGGGAAAAAAGGTTCGCCATCACTGACCTATTCTATTCTCTTTTTATTTCTATTCCCTTCATTGCATTAGATCATGGCAAAATTCAGTTTTGCAGTTATGGTCATGGGAATATTTTAAATAGCATGTTTCTGCCAATGTAGAGAAAATACTGCTGGTGGCATCTATGCATCTACTCATTCATGTTTATGTGTGTCTTCCTCTTTGTGTTTGCATTGCCTGCGTTGCAGAAGTTTTCATTATTCATCAGTTGTTGATTTGTTCCAGCTATTACTCTGATTGGGGGGGATCCCATGTCTGTGTATGTGCAGTTCATTGGTTAACATTTTTTTGACTTGGAAAAATCAGGAGTTCTCTAATGCCATGGATCTAAGAGGGCTTGTGTCAGGGGCAAGTAACCAGAGCCACTTGTGAATAGACAACTTATTATTTAGACATTATTTACTCCCTGTGTTGCAAGAATCTCACTAACCCCTTGCCTTCCCCTGAAAATGACTGGACAAGCTTTGTAGAGTTTGAATGAGGTCAAGTTTAAGCCACTTGCAATTGTGCAATGATTCCAAGCTAGACCCTCTCTTCCTTCCAACCTAGCTGGTAGTTGCCCAACATCTCATCCATGAAGAATGTAATTTATTAAGGAATTTTTCTCCTTGAATTCATCTTAACGTTGGTGCTACTAAAAGAGAATTGGGCTGGGCTTTTGCTTCAAAATATACTGCTCAGAAAAATAAAGGGAACTCTCAAATAACACATCCTGGAAGTGAGTGAATGAGATATTCTCATTTAATACTTTGTTCTGTACAAAGTTGAATATGCTGACAACACGTGAAATTGATTTTCAATCAGTGTTGCTTCCTAAGTGGACAGTTTGATTTCATAGAGGTTTTATTTACTTGGAGTTATATTGTGTTGTTTAAATGTTCCCTTTATTTTTTTGATTTACTTGGAGTTATATTGTGTTGTTTAAGTGTTCCCTTTATTTATTTTTATTTACTTGGAGTTACAGTGTTCCCTCGATTTTTGCGGGGGATGTGTTCCGAGACCGCCCGCGAAAGTCGAATTTCCGCGAAGTAGAGATGCGGAAGTAAATACACTATTTTTGGCTATGAACAGTGTCACAAGCCTTCCCTTAACACTTTAAACCCCTACATTGCAATTTCCCATTCCCTTAGCAACCATTTAGATTATTACTCACAATGTTTATTTATTAAAGTTTATTTTAAAAAATATTTATTAAAGGCGGACGAAAGTTTGGCGATGACGTATGATGTCATCGGGCAGGAAAAACTGGTATAGGGGAAAAAAACGCAAAGTGTTTTTTAATTAATATTTTTTAAAGACCGTGGTATAGGCTTTTCGCGAAGTTCGAACCCGTGAAAATTGAGGGAACACTGTATATTGTGTTGTTTAAGTGTTCCCTTTATTTTTTTTTATTTACTTGGAGTTATATTGTGTTGTTTAAGTGTTCCCTTTATTTTTTTGAGCAGTGTATTTTCCAAGGGATTGGGACAGCAATGGGAAATTGTGTTAATCAAATGCCCTTATGGCAGGGGTTACAGCTGGAAGCCAAGTAGGTGCAATCTAGCCCAGGAGAACGAGCAGGTGGTCTTCCATGTGCCAATGTAGTGCCAGGCAAATTGTGCAGGGCCTAGGGAAGTCCCACCCCATCTGTCTCCAGTCGTTCTCCCAAAATATAATCCCATAAATGTGCCTGGAGAGAATTGCTATGTTGATGGAACTTGACACCTTCTTAGCATCCAATAAATGCATTATTAAATTGATTCCTTTCTATCCCTCCCCCTCCCCTCCCCCCTCTCCTCTCACTGGCCTTTTCCACTTTCTCTGGATCCTTCAAGGCTCTCCTGGGTTTTACTTCAGGCTCTTTGGAAAATTCGGTGAAACGTAAGACCAGCCATGGAAGTGTCTTCAGTTTCCGGCTACGCAGCAGGGAAATAGGTTCAGAGGCAGAGTTTGCGGACGATGACTTTAGCACAGTCGGGGACAGTGAAATCCAACATGGCTCACTGCTAATTCTGAGGAATGGGAGACGGATGAGTGCACAGAGTCAAGGGATTTATAGCTCTCCTATCTACACCTGTAACAGCAAAAGGAACAGCTCGGTGGATTGCAACGGAGTAGTGTCACTGATTGGGGGTGGAGAAAGCTTGGACCCAACTACTCCAACCGATGTGCTGTTGCCACCACTTATGGCAGAGAAATATGGAACAGCCGACACGGTGGGTCTACTTTTATTCTCGCCTTGCCCTTCAGATCCCCTTTGTCAGCTGCCATGCTCACATAACCCACCAACCAACCATATACTGTGACTTACAGAACCTTGACAGACAGACAGACCAACACAAGAAGACGTGTGGTAAAAATAGAATATTTGCAGAGCCTTGGTGAGGATATTTATATATAGCCCATGGCTGAGCAAGGCTTGCTAGATCACGAGTTTATTGAAGAGATACTTCTAGTGGTTTCTGGGGATCGGGATTAAGAATTCCTCTTCCCGTTTTCTCTCCAGATGTTACATGCAAACATCAGGTCCTGGTGTTGAACTTACAGTGGATTCTTAATTGTTATTAAGATTTGGGTTAGGATGATGATTCCGTGGCCAGCGACTGCTATAAGTGCTTACTCCTTCCCATCCCTAGGAATCAGCAGGCAAAACATAAAAAGGTGTTGGATTCATTTGTTCTGCAGTAAAGGGAGTTCTTGACTTACAATAGTTACTTGTTAGTGATCATTAAGAGCTTCAGCAGCATTGGTAAAAAAATGATTGGTTTTAATACTTAGTACTTTAATACTTTAATGTTTTAATACTTAGAACGATTGCGGATTCCTGTGGTCATGCGGTCAAAATTCAGGCACTTGGCAACTGGCATGTATTTACGACAGTTGCACTGTCCTAAGGTTGTGTGATCACTACTGATAACTATCCCAGGTGGCTTGTGCCACGCAAAGGCAACGGGGGAAGCTAGATTTGCTTAGCGACCACATGATTTATTTCACAACCGCAGTGCTTGGCTTAACGAGTGTGACAAAATAGATCCTAAAATGGGACAAAACAAATGTCTTGTTTAGCCATAGAAATTTGGGGCTCGGTGGTGGTCATAAATTGAGGACTACCTCTGCTTTTTAATAGGCTTTTGTCTAAACTCATAAGTGCTGTTGCCACTGGGTTGGTTTTCTCACCTTTAGTAGATGTTGCTCTGGTTTAGCTGTTCTGGAGACCGAAGAAAGATAGTGTAGCATAGTGGTGAAATATATTGGATTGACTCAAGTTTTAGTCCACCCTCAAGGGTAGGTCCTTAGAGTGTGACGTGACCGTATGTCAGCCCAACATATCTTTTTGGGACCAATAATCCCACTGTCTCTGTTCACTTGTACTCATTCCTTGTTCATGTCCATGTTTGCACTTACATCTGTTATCTATGTTCGGCAAAATAAACAAATGAATAAATGGATGAATAAATAAATGAATGGGAATATTTATAGCTCAGGGTCTTTGGTGCACTCTGAGCTTGCGGGGTTTTTTTGGCAGATTTTCATTATTTTATTTATTTATTTTATTTGTCAAACATGTATAGGATAGTAGTTTGTATAAAGATAACATAAGTAAAAAGTAATGATAAAAGAGGACAATGGAACAGTAGGACAGGGGCGATAGGCACAATGGTGATCTTATGCACGCTTATGATGTTTCATAACACCATCAATGCTAGTATGGAGTGTGGTTTGCTCACGTCAGTTTAGTTCTAGTGGCTGAACCTGTCCTGAATATAAATGGAAAGCAAACTCCACTCCCTACTAGCATTGATGATGTTACTTACTCTTCGGAGAGGGCAGGCATACAAATCTAATTAATAATAATAATAATAATAATAATAATAATAATAATAATAATAATAATAATAATGTTGTATTGACATACTACTACTACTACTACTACTAATAATAATAATAATAATAATTATTATTATTATTATTATTATTATTATTATTATGTCAATACAACACAGCAAATGAGATCACTATGTTGGATTTCGTATTTCATCACCAGTCGGGCACTTCCCAAGCACCTAGGACTGCATGATGTAGCGGCGAATTATGTGTGCGCATCCCATTAAAGTGGCCTTTTGCAATTGACAATTGGAGATTTTGTCAATTCCGATGGTTTTCAAATGTCCGCTGAGATCCTTTGGCACTGTGCCCAGCGTGCCAAGTACCACTGGGACCACTTTCACTGGCTTATGTCAGAGTCGTTGCAGCTCGATTTTTAGATCTTTGTATTTCACTAATTTCTCTAGCTGTTCCTCCTCAATTCTGCTGTCTCCTAGGATTGCGATGTTGATGATCCATACTTTCTTTTTCTCCACAATCAGGATGTCTAGTGTGTTATGTTTCAGAATTCGGTCAGTCTGAAGTCGGAAGTCCCACAGTAGTTTTGCTTGCTCATTTTCGACCACTTTTTCGGGCTTATGATCTCACCAGTTCTTTGCCACTGGTAAATGGTAGTTCTGGCACAAGTTCCAGTGGATCATCTGTGCCATAGCATCATGTCTATGCTTGTAGTCAGTCTGTGCAATCTTTTTGCAGCAGCTGTGTATGTGATCGATTGTTTCATCTGTTTCTTTACAGAGTCTGCACTTTGGATCATCTATTGATTTTTCAATTCTGGCTTTGACAGCATTTGTTCTAATGGCCTGTTCTTGTGCCGCCAGTATTAGTCCTTCTGTCTCCTTTTTGAGTGTTCCACTTGTAAGCCATGACCAGGTCTTTTCTTTATCCACTTTGCCTTCAATCTTCTCCAAGAACTGGCCATGCAATGCTTTGTTCCGCCAACTGTCCATACGACATTGAGTTACAGTTTTTCTGTACTGGTCCTTAGTTTGCTTCACCTTGAGAAGCTTCCTATTGTTGACCTCCATCAACACTGACTCTTTGCTCTCCTTCACATAGTCATCTATAGTTTGGGTAATGAAATGTCTGCAAGAAACCATGCAAGCTCAGAGCACCAAGAATCCCTCATACCTCTCTGGGTTCTTGGGGGAATTCTTGAGTTCCTGAACAAAAGATGGGATATACATCTAAAAATAGATACATAACTAAACATGTTCAGAGCTCCAGGGCTTGATTCCACATTTCTGCTGACCTTGGATGCCTAAATTGTTTCTCCGGTCTTGATTTGTGGATGTTTACATTTCAACTGTTCCTTGCTTATAATTCAGAGCGGATTTGCTAGTACAGCAGAATTAAATATTCCTCAGGGATGAAGACAGAAACACTGAATCATAGCTATATTATTATGGAGGGAAAGCCCACGAACAGATACAATAATGGAATGAAAAAGAGCATATGAAACTGTGACCTGTGTTAACCTTACAGCTGCCTAGCCATCTTCGTGTTCTCATGATTCTATTCTGTTTAATTCAGAAGTGGATTCCCACCGGTTCTTTAGAACTGTTAGTAATTCGGCGATGACATCACGGAGCCAGTTCTATTGATGTATCCGTGGATGTCGCCATCTTGGATTTTGCTTCTGCACATGCGCAGAAGCTACTTTTTCATTGTTGTGGGGATGCGCACAGTGCAAATCTGAGTGAACCAGCAGCACAATCACCCCTGATTTAATTCTATGGAAATTCACTCAGTAGAATGCAGATGTCCATTCTAATACAAAGCAAATCTATCTATATACAGTAACACCTCGTCCTGCGAACCCCTCGTCATACAAACTTTTTGAGATACAAACCCGGGGTTTAAGATTTTTTTGCCTCTTCTTCCAAACTATTTTCACCTTACAAATCCGCCGCTGCTATTGGGATGCCTCGCCTCCAGACTTCCATTGCCAGCCAAAGCGCCCATTTTTGCACTGTTGGGATTCCCCTCAGGCTCCCCTCCAAGGGAAACCCCACCTCTGAATTTTGCGATGCTGTAGGGGAATCCCAGCAGGGGAATCCCCCCAGCATGAAAACGGGCACTTCGCTGGCAACGGAAGTTTGGAGAGCCTCAGCAAAATCTCAGCATTATGCCTGGGATAAACATATAGCCATCCTAAGATAAAATAAAAGGAATAGTATAAGGGCAGATTAGATGGACCATGAGGTCTTTTTCTGCCATCAATCTTCTATGTTTCTATGAGGTTGAGAAATAATAATAATAATTTATTAGATTTGTATGCCACCCCTCTCCGAAGAATTGGGGCGTCTCACAACATGATAAAAACAGTATTATACAGGCACAAATCTAATATTAAAAAAAACCTAAAAACCCTATCATAATTAAACTAAAAACCCTATCATAAATACTGGACTAGAGGACAGATAGCTGATCATATCGTGATGATGCTCCAGTGATCCAGTGTTATCTTCGAAGAGATGAGCCAATATACTAAGGCAGTGATGGCAAACCTTATTTGCCTTGGATGCTGGAAGAGTGTGTGTGTGCTTGCGCTATCATGCATGTGCAAGTGCCCACACCCATATTTCAATGCCCAGAGAGGGCAAAAACAGCTTTCCCCCGCCCTCCAGAGGTCTTCTGAAGGCTGGAAATGGCCTGTTTCTCAACTTCTGGTGCGCCCAGTAGGCTCGTGTTTTGCCCTGTCCAGGCTCCAGAGGCTTCCCTGGAGCTGGTGAAAGGTAAAAACGCCTTCCCCCATCCCTCCAGAAGCTTTCTGGAAACCATAAATGGCTTCACAGAGCCTCTGTGTGAGCCAAAAATCAGGGGCCAGCACACAGATGCACTCTGGAACTGAGCTTGCCTGCCAGCAGATATGGCTCCGTGTGCCACCTGCGGCACCCTGCCATAGGTTTGCCATCACTGTACCAAGCAGTGTACACACTAAGAACTGACATGAAGAAAACAGATTTAGAAGACCTGAAGTTATCTCGGTGACTTCTGACACCTGCTGGCTACCATGTACTGACCAGATGTTCTCTAGAATGTGTGTGAGTATACAAGTGTCAATGTAGTACAGGTAGTTTTTGACTTACAGCAGTTCATTTAGTGACTGCTCAAAGCACTGAAAAGCACAACCTATGACCATTTATGACACTTGTAACACCCCACGGCCACATGATCAAAATTCAGCTTGGCATGTATTGATGATGGTTGCAATGTCCTGGGTTCATGGGATCCCCTCTTGTGATCTTCTGGCAAGCAGGCTCAACGGGGAAGTCTGATACTAACTTAACATCAGCAACAATTTACAGTGGGAACCTCTACATACGAACTTAATTCGTTCCGTGATCAGGTTCTTAAGTAGAAAAGTTTGCAAGAAGAAGCAATTTTTCCCATAGGAATCAATGTAAAATCAAATAATGTGTGCGATTGGGGAAACCACAGGGAAGGTGGAGGCCCTGTTTCCTCCCAGGAGATTCCTAGGGAGGCCCCACGGAGGCTTCTTCATGCCTTTTCTGGCCCTGTTTCCTCCCAGGAGATTCCCAGAGAGACCCCAGGGAGGCTTTCTCCGCCTTTTCATGCCCAGTTACCTACCAGGAGATTCCTAGAAAGGCCCCACAGAGGCTTCTCCCTGCCTTTTCTGGACCTGTTTCCTCCCAGGAGATTCCTAGAAAGGCCCCACAGAGGCTTCTCCCTGCCTTTTCTGGCCCTGTTTCCTCCCAGGAGATTCCTAGAGCAACCCCACGGAGCTTCTCCCTCCTTTTCCAGTTACAGTTTTGGAGGCTCAGGTTTGTAAGTGGAAAATGGTTCTTGAGAAGAGGCAAAAAAAAATCTTGAACACCCGGTTCTTATCTAGAAAAGTTTGTAAGTAGAGGCATTGTTAGGGAGAGGTACCACTGTACTTAACAACCATGGCAAGAATTGTCCTAAAATAGGGCAAAACTCACTTAACAACTGTCTGGCTTAGCAACAGAAATTTTGAATCAGTTGGGTCAATTTGAGAATTAACTGTATATCTGGAGGATACCAAGTAGGAAGAGAAATGTTAAAACTGGTACAGAGAAAATTAGTACCTACCAGCACTACAACCTCTACAGATTGAGTTTCCTTAATAGACTCTGGTTTACCTGGCTGAGTTGTAAAAAAGAAAAAGGACAATGGGTGGATGAAAGTTACAGGCTTTATAGCCCATTACAATCCACAAAGCCTAGGTGCAGTACACCAACATAAAAATTCAAAGGAACAAAATAGAGTTAATAGAGTTTCCTTCAAAGATGTGGATCATAAATTGTGATTTATCAAAACGTAGTAGGTAAGAAGATGCTGATTTTACAGCACCACCCAATATCTTCTACTCAGCCTACAAAGAAGTGTGCAGCTGATGACTAATATTCTATTAATATGTATGTTTATTAAAATGTTCACTGGTCCACATCGGAGAATACCAGCAGCTTAATGGCGAGCGCAATCACCCTTCAGTTTAACTCATATATTGCTGTTGTTTCTCCAAGCAAAGAACAGGCAAGGTTTTTACTTCCCACTTTAATCAGTAGGTATTGAGTACCCTCAGCATTAGCAAAATGGATATTGGTTTAAATCCTTTGGAAGCTGCTGAGAATATTATCCTCAATTCTTGAAACACATAAATAGCTAATGCAAATGCTAATTATGGCTTTTCCTCAATTAAAATTGTCTTCAGAGAGTGTGCCTACGTTAGATCCTATATCAGAGATGCAGTGGTTGCTTATCCACAAATTTTGGTAGGTTTTTGTGAACTGCGTAGATCAGAGGAGTCAAACTCAAGGCCCGGTGGGGCAGATCCTTCCTGGAGGGTGCTTAGATCTGGTCCACAGGATCACCCTGGAAATACCAAGGAACAGCCTGGAGTGTCAGTGAAAATGGAGCTTGGGAGCACTCCCAAGCTCTGCTTGTGCTGATAGATGGTTGTGAGGCCATCGCAGACAAAAACAGATTTTGAGAGGGCCACGGGCAGAACTCCCAACTCCTATTTTCACTGGCAGAGGGTTGCAGGAGGCCGTTGCAGCCGAAAACAGAGCTTGGGAGCCCATTTTCACTGGCAGAGCGCTCAGGTCACCACAGGTGCCGCTGACACGAGTGATGTCAAGATCCCCCCCCCCCACATCCCCCCAAGGTCGAACACAACCCTGATGTGGCCCTCAATGAAATCAAGTTTGACAACCCTGACTTAGACTATTTTGGTACAGGCAACTGATTGTACGATCATGTTCAAGCTATGTGTCTACAAAGAGGGGTGGTTTTTTTTAATAAAGAAACTCATTCTCACTCTTAGTATGGAAATTGCATAGGGATCAATTGTTGTATAAATATGTAAGCAAAAAAAAACCTTCAAGTGGAATTTATCTTAAGATGCCAAGCATTAGTGCCACCTGCAACAAAATGAAACCAGTAGCTTTACTGCTTAATACTTTATGAAACTATAATATGAATAAAACTAGCATAAAATACAATAAAATATTATTAATATAATAATGCAGGTAACAATGACAACCACCAAAGGTTGTACTATCAATATTTATGAAAAGTTCTATTAATCTAGTCATAGGAAAATAAATACCAGCTGAACTCAAGTGATTTCTTTTTTTCTAAGTTAATATTAAGTAGTGTTTTCTGTCTTACACTTCATTTTTTTTAAGGCAAATAATTTTTTTAAACAATTTGCATTAAATTGTAGTTTGCAACTTTCTCTAGATAAGAAGTTTTGAATTAAACATCTCCCACAGTACATAGTTTTTAATATAAATCTACGGCAAGCCTTCTTAAAACCATATTTACTAAGCGCAGCTGCTTTTTACCATGAAGTTTTCTGTTGTAAGCTTTTTCTCTGCCTTTGCATAATGATTGTACATATAAATTCATCACACATTTCCATTACATAAATTATGGGAAATTTTTTTCAACAACAGCTGTCTTGTCGTCTCCTCGGTCCTATTCTATGTGATGTTTAACAATATCTTTTAAAAATTCACAGTATTTGATTGAGCATCACCTTTGAAAACCTCTTTGATTTTATGACTTCATTATAGAAACATAGAAGACTGACGGCAGAAAAAGACCTCATGGTGCATCTAGTCTGCCCTTATACTATTTTCTGTATTTTATCTTAGGATGGATCTATGTTTATCCCAGGCATGTTTAAATTCAGTTACTGTGGATTTATCTACCACGTCTGCTGGAAGTTTGTTCCAAGGATCTACTACTCTTTCAGTAAAATAATATTTTCTCATGTTGCTTTTGATCTTTCCCCCAACTAACTTCAGATTGTGTCCCCTTGTTCTTGTGTTCACTTTCCTATTAAAAACACTTCCCTCCTGGACCTTATTTAGCCCTTTAACATATTTAAATGTTTCGATCATGTCCCCCCCTTTTCCTTCTGTCCTCCAGACTATACAGATTGATTTTAATTTTATAAATCTTATTATAATTCTATAAATCTTATTGCTTGCATGCATTTCAAAATAGTAATGTTTCCTCTTGAACTCTGTTGTTTGTGAGTGTGAGAAAGAACAGAAACGCTTTTGCTACTTCATCCCGGCTGTTCTAGTTTCCTTAACGTATGTTGGTCACTGCTTCATTTCGAAAGTGGGAAATTGGCAGCTGCCATTTTGATTCCAGATCATTCTAGTAACTGGTTATTTTTGCAGCTGCCAGGGAAAAGTAATAGCTAACACCCACCGACAAATGATAGACACTAAAAAGAATACCCCTTTATTAACAATGGTGTTTGTTTCAGAAGAAAAGAAGGATATTGAAGATTTTTATTTATTTATTGAAGAATTGATTTATTGGATCGGGTTCCCTCACAATTTTTCCCCTCACAAATATTCTTCAACTGTTTGGAATCCCCACCATAATATATCTGACCTCAGTACAATCAAGCAGATTTAAAAGTACTTCATGAGAAAAGTGAAGAATAGAATTCTTTATGCTATTAAGTCTGAAATTCTTCTTTGAATAATTTAGAACTGCAACGCTTGCGGCCAAACCTATATGCAGTAAATTATAAGTAGCAATGGTTTTTTTTCTGTAAATGACTTTTTCTGTATTAATCACAATAATACATGCACGAACAACCGCTTTAAACCCAATGTAAATTGTTATAAACTTGATTGTAAAAAAAAAAAGATTTCTGTAATAGAGTTGTCAATGTCCTATCTGATTCAGTTGCCTCAGTTACAAATTTTCATAGTTTCAGTCACAAATTGACTCCCGTGGACTTTACCTCATACTTAAGTGATCAGTAGTGAAGGTGTGCATAAGTACACTAACGTGCCTATTGTCCCTGTCACTGTATTTTTTCCCTTTTATTCTTGTTCTCATTTTTATTTGACAAATTCCATTAATTAATTAATTATAATTAATTATAATTAATTTTCGTTATAATTTACATTCTTGGCTACATACCACAGTATATCTTTGTCTTTAAAGAACAAATGCTAACTGACTTTTGTCCATAATCCTTTGTGTGAATACATACATTTACATCCAGTTGCTCTTTGCTCTTTTGACAAACTAACATCGTTAATTACTCCTTTCCTTTTTACCTGTTTACATTTCTTTATCTGTTGTGGTGGACTCTTTAACATTTCTACATTAATTAATTGTTTTGTATCCCTTCTCCACCTACAATGAACTGAACAATTGAGAAATATGCTACTGTGTAAATTAGTGGAGAGGTGCCAGTCCCGAGGCTTCAGACTGGAACTAGGCCATGGCCTGTAAGGAATCGGTCCACACAAATTTCATCTTAAAGTATGGGAGCTAAGTAGGGTATGAAACCATTCCCCTTCCTCAATGCCCCCACTGCCAATCTGTAGAAAAAATTGTTCTCCCCTCTGGATCTCCATGGGTTTCCCTCCCCCCACTCCGTTCGCCTCAGCTTCGTCTGCCGGCAGCTTTTTTTTTTTAAGCCTTAATGTTTTGGTTTTTCCTAATCGGCTTGCACGCATTATTGGCTTTTCCATTGATTCCTATGGGAAACATTGTTTCATCTTACAAACTTTTCACCTTACGAACCTCGTCCTGGAACCAATTAAGTTCGTAAGATGAGGTATTACTGTATCTCCTATTCTGAAAAAAAGAAGCCCTTGCCTGCCATAGATCCACTCCTACAATTGCTACATCTGCTAGCATCTATTTGTCATTTAGAAACATTAGCGGAAGTGGAGTTTGGAAAAACAAAGATCTCCTACTTGCCAAGGGAGCTCTTAACTATCGGAAGAGAACAAAAGCTGAGTTAACTTTAGCAAGCGTGGACTCTTTCCTAATGACTTCCGTGGGGGAGGGAGGTTAACCTAGATTTGTTCACTACAACCAACATAACTATGTATTTATAAGTAGTCCTTGACTTATGGCCACAGTTGAGCCAAAATTTTCTGTTGCTGAGAAAGACAGATGTCAAGTGAATTTTGCCCCATTTTATGATGTTTCTCGCCACAATTGTTAAGTAAATTACTGAAATTGTTAAATTAGTGTTCTGTCGGGCTCTCTGGTAGACTCCTCCCCAAAATTCACAGGTACAAATTTCAGACACATACACGTTTGAACATTCAAAACAATGTTCTTTATAATGAAAATTCACTTAAACCAAGCCCTCTTTTGGTATAGCAAAGAGCACTCGTCTCCAAACAAAGTGGTAATTTGTACAAGTCCCTTATCAGTTCTGTGATACTTAGCTTGCAGCTGTGAGGCAATTCACAGTCCTTCTTCTTTCACAAAGTGAAACACACTTTGCTCTGGTTTAGTTTCAAAGCGGGGGAAAATCAGCACACAAAAGGTCAAAGTCAGCAAAGCAGTCACGAAACACAACGATCAGATAATCCTCCACAATGGCCAAACCCACAGGCTGCTCTTTATAGCAGCCTCACTAATGACCACAACCCCACCCAACCACAGGTGGCCTCATTTTCTTTGATAATAATCTCTCAATTGTTGTTGCCTATGCATCGCTCTCCGCATGCGAGGCTGTATCATTAACTCTTGTTCTGAATCCAAGGAGGAGCTAGATAATTGATCTCCTTCTGAGCTGTCTGCCACACTCTCCTCCTCCCTGTCACTCATGTCTTCTTGGTCAGAGGAGCCTTCATCAGCAGATTCCACCGGGGGCAAAACAGGCCTGCAGCATGTGGATGTCTCCCCCACATCCACAGTCCTTGGGGCAGGAGCTGGGCCAGAGCTAACCACAACAATTAGTAATATGGTTGTTAAGTGAAACTGCCTTCCCTGTTGACTTTGCTTTCCAGAAGCTCATAAAAGGTGACACGAGGACACTGCAACTATCACAAATGTGAGGCACTTGCCAAGCGTCTGGGTTTTTTTTCTTTGTATATTGGGCTGGATGTGGTAAGAGTTTGAGATAGAATAGTGAATGAGGGCGACACCTACCAGTCTCAGGAACTTACTAGGCTACAATCTTTGCTTCCAATGTCCTTCAGGCTGATATTCTGACTGTTATTTATATGCTGCTGATAAATGATATATCCCAACAACCAAGGGGAGGAATAATTCTGTTTTTAAATTATGGACCACTGCCCCTTTTCCCTCCAATCACAACTAGCTAATAATCTTTTTGCTTTGACAAAACTGTTCATAGCAGAGACTTCACCTCTTTGGAAATGCTACAGGTGTAGGAATAAAGACAAGCCAATTAAAAAATAAAAGTCGTATTCAAGGACACAAGATATGCATTGTTTGGCCCGCGTGAGCTATTCATGGGTATGTTTCTTGACCTAGACCTCCCTATCTGAAGACCTGAACAAGAGGCAGCTTTTATCACCCCACCGCCTTTCTATGGAGCATCCCGAGGAACACTTTCAAAGGCAACGTGCGGTCAGCGCTGTTAGCATCATCACCAGTGCCCTGGAAGGTAAGATTTCCCTATGATACTCTACCTAGGGCAGGTGTCTCCAAACTTGACAATTTTAAGATTTACCATATTTTTTCAGAGAATAAGACGCGCCTTAGTTTTTAGGGAGGAAAATAGGGAAAAGAATCTGCTTACCAGATATTCATCTGGCTAACGTCCTTAGTCTGGTCAGATTCAGCACATTATTTTATACCCTGGTTAAGGACTTTAAAAAATTATTCTGAGAGTGTAATAATTTAATTTAATTTAATTTAATTTAATTTAATTTAATTTAATTTAATTTAATTTAATTTAATTTAATTTAATTTAATTTAATTTAATTTAATTTAATTTAATTTAATTTAATTTAATTTAATTTAATTTAATTTAATTTAATTTAATTTAATTTAATTTAATTTAATTTAATTTAATTTAATTTAATTTAATTTAATTTAATTTAATTTAATTTAATTTAATTTAATTTAATTTAATTTAATTTAATTTAATTTAATTTAATTTAATTTAATTTAATTTAATTTAATTTAATTTAATTTAATTTAATTTAATTTAATTTAATTTAATTTAATTTAATTTAATTTAATTTAATTTAATTTAATTTAATTTAATTTAATTTAATTTAATTTAATTTAATTTAATTTAATTTAATTTAATTTAATTTAATTTAATTTAATTTAATTTAATTTAATTTAATTTAATTTAATTTAATTTAATTTAATTTAATTTAATTTAATTTAATTTAATTTAATTTAATTTAATTTAATTTAATTTAATTTAATTTAATTTAATTTAATTTAATTTAATTTAATTTAATTTTTAGATTTGTATGCTGCCCCTCTCCGGAGACTTGGAGTGGCTCACAACAATGACAACAATGTAAACAAATCTAATACATTTAAAAAACATCTAAAACCCCATTATTAAAACCATACATCACATACCATACATAAATAATATAAACCCAGGGGCTCAATTTCCCCATGCCTGATGACATAGGTGGGTCTTCAGTAACTTACAAAAGGTAAGGAGGGTGGGGGCAGTTCTGATCTCCGGGGGGGAGTTGATTCCAGAGGGCCAGGGCTGCCACAGAGAAGGCTCTTCCCCTGGGGCCTGGCAGACGACATTGTTTAGTCGACGGGACCCGGAGAAGGCCAACTCTGTAGGACCTAATCGGTTGCTGGAATTCTTGCGGCAGAAGACAGTTCTGAAGGTATTATGGTCCGATGCCATGTAGGTCTTTATAGGTCATTACCAACACTTTAAATTGTGACCGGAAACTAATCGGCAACCTATGCAGGCCGTGGAGTGTTGACGAGATGTGGGCGAATCTAGGGAGCCCCACAATAGCTCTCGCGGCCGCATTCTGCACGTAACAAGTAACAAGCAACAAGCTTGCAAGCCAGTAAGAGCTGGGAACATCATTTGCACCTGGAAATAAACACTCTGAGCAGATACAGCAATGGAAAAAACCCTGCAAAGACTTAGGGCTTGGAAAACATTCTTCTTTGCAGAGAGTAACAATGAAAGAGCTTGCAAGCCGGTAAGAGCTAGGAACATTTTTAGCACCTGGTTAGGGCTGGAAAGAAACTTACTCTGAGCAATTTAGAGCTGTGAAAAAAACCTGCAAAGACTTCGGGCTGGGAAAACATTATTCGCAGAGAAAAACAATGAAAGAGCCTGCAAGGTAAGAGCTGGGAGCTAGTTAGGGCTGGTGTGTGTGGGGGGTGGGGGTGGGGGTGGGGGGGAAAGCTACATTCAGAGTATAAGACGCACCCTAACTATCAGCCTATTTTAGGGAGGAAATAGGTGCGTCTTATACACCGAAAAATATGATAACTCCCAGAATACTTCAGCTCTTGTGGCAGATTGAGGAATTCTGGGAGTATGTCCCCAAGTCTTAAAGTTGCTAAGTTTGGAGACCCCTGAATTACAAGATCAGAAATATCGTGATATATACAGTAGGCAATCCTTGACTTAGGACTGTTTCTTTAGCCACTATTGAAAGTTACAGTGCCCTCAGAAAAAGTGATCTATGATCTGTACTCACATTTACAATCATTGCCCTCCAAGGTCTTCATGTAATTGTAATTTAAGCACTTGGCAGCTGGCTCGCATTTATGACCAGTTGCAATATCCTGTGGTGACATGATCGTGATTTGTGACTTTTCTTGCTAATTTTTGGCAAAATCAGAAATTGGGGAGAAGCTGATTCACTTAATGACCTCATGATTCATTTAACTTCCATAATTATTCCGTTAATGACCGACATTAAAAAAATGGTTCTAAAATCAATTTAGTGCCACAACAATAATGGGATTATTATAACAATTTTAATGGAAATTCTGGTCCCACTTGTGGTCGTACAGAATAGAATATCAAGTCATGCACCATTTTGCAGATTGCTTGTTGAATGGCAGCCTGTTCTATATCAGCCTTCCTCTAATCTAACAGCTTCCAGATGCACTGGGACTACAACACCCAGAATTCCCGGGCAGCATTTTTCAAGCTCTTGGGGTTGCAGTCACAGTGCATGAGATAGATGTGGGGAATATGTGTCCCATATGAAAGCTGTTGTAAGAGATCTTTATTTAACCTTTGGGAAAGAAATCCTGCTAATCTCCCCTTAATAGGATTTTGTATTGTTTCATTCAGAAGCAACATTAGGTTAACTCTAGCAGCTCAGAATTACACAGAGCAGTTGTATAAATATCAACTGAGAAGTAAGTAAGTTACATAATATGGCCAGAATGTAATCACTTATTGTAGCGTGGACGTGGCCTTATAAAGTGCATAGATACTCTTGTTACAGCAATTCTTCAGGTTATTTTGGTAATGACACACAACTATTAGATGCTCCCTTTGTCAGGGAGTCTCTGGATATTTTTCATACCAGGTAGTTTTGCCCTTCCTGATTTTTCTCAACAATAATTAAGTCTACCTAATTATCTTGTCAACACTCCGCGGCCTGCACTGGCTGCCGATAGTTTCCGGTCACAATTCAAAGTGTTGGTTATGACCTATAAAGCGCTACATGTCATCGGACCAGAATACCTCTGGGACTGCCTTCTGCCGCACCAATCCCAGCGACTGATCAGGTCCTACAGAGTTGGCCTTCTCCGGGTCCCGTCGACAAAACAATGTCTGGCGGGACTCAGGGGAAGAGCCTTCTTGTGGCGGCCCCGGCCCTCTGGAATCAACTCCCCCTGGAGTTTAGGACTGCCCCCACCCTCCTTTTCTTTCGGAAACTCCTGAAAACCCATCTATGTCGCCAGGCATGGGGAAATTGACATACCCCTAGCTGTTTCGATTTACGTATGGTTTGTCTGGATAGTATGATTGCTTTTTATAAGGGTTTTTAAAAACTTTTTTAATATTGGATTTGTATATGTATTGCTTATGAGCCGCTCCGAGTCCTCAGAGAGGGGCGGCATACAAATCTAATAAATTATTATTAGTAGTAATAAAACTGTCTTGCCTACCAACAGAAATTTTGAACTCAATTGTGGTCATAACTTGAGCATTACCTATAATCTTTGAACAGGTGAGCAAGACAGTTTTTAAGTGAGTTTTATTCCAGTTTGCGAACTTTCCTGTCACAGTAAGGAATCACTACAATTGTTAAGTTAGTAATTTAGTTGTTGAATCAATCTGGCTTCTTCGTTGACTTTGCTTGTTGGAAGGTTGCAAAAGACGATCACGCGACCCCGAGACACTGCAATTGTCATAAATACATACCGGTTCCGAAATGTTCAAAATTCCAACATTTAGATCAAGGACTGCCTGTATGTGCTTCGTCGCATGCTGGAACTTTCTTTCTAGACATAGTTTCCCTGATGTAATTCTGTATCTACTGTACTTAGATGTAAAATTGGTAAAAACAAGGGCAAGGAAAGAGAGAGGCATTTAGAATTTGTTCTGTGCGAAGGTTATGGAAATTATAGCCCTCCAGATGATGCTGTTAAGAATCCTTTCTAGTACAGTTGGTGGCAGACAATGTTAGGAATTGTGTTTCAGCAGTGTCTGACGGCATACAGATTCTTTTTCTAAGGACTGAGGCAGAACTGGGAGTAAGGTTAAGTGTTTAAGTGAGTAATCTGTTTAGAGTCGTTATGTTACCACAGATGTCAAAATCCAACCCTTCTTGAACTGTGTTGACCCTTACCTGGCGCCAATTTAGTATTGAACTTTAATCGACTATATTCTTGTGTATAAGCTTGAGCAATAGAGCTTTTGAACTTTAACTTATGGTTCGGATTTGTTGCACCCAACATAAATGGTAGAAATTCCAAATAAAAAGCATAGGATTTCCATTCCAGCGGGAGGCTAGAAAGGCCTAGCCTGCTCTGTGTGTGTGTGTCAAAGGAAGCTAGGGAGGATTTGGAGGGTATTGTTAGTGGGAGTTATTTACTGGAGCAAATTATGAGTTTTCCTTCTGGCTTCCCCATTGACTTTGCTTTTCGGAAGCTGACAAGAAAGTTGTAAATGACAATCATGGGACTAAAATTGGATACTTTAAGCAACTGATCCTGGAATACAGTGATACCTCGTCTTACGAACCCCTCCTCATACAAACTTTTCGAGATATGAACCCGGGGTTTAGATTTTTTTGCCTCTTCTCCCGAACTATTTTCACCTTACGAACCCGCCGCCACCGCCACCGCCGCTGGGATGCCAGACTTCCATTGCCAAGCGAAGGCTCCCCTGGTTGGGAAACCCCACCTCCGGACCTTTCATTGCCAGTGAAGGGCCCGTTTTTGTGCTGCTGGGATTCCCCTGAGGCTCCCCTCCATGGGAAACCCACCTCCGGACTTCAGCATTTTTGCGATGCTGCAGGGGAATCCCAGCATTGCAAAAATGGGCGCTTCCCTGGCAACAGAAGTTCGGAGGTGGGGTTTCAAGGACTTCGGAGTTTTTGCGATGCTGCGATTTTGCTGAAGCTCCCCTCGCTGGGAAACCCCACCTCCGGACTTCCGTTGCCAGTGAAGCACCCGTTTTTGCGATGCTGGGATTCCTATGCTGGGATTTCCCTGCAGCATCACAAAAATGCGGAAGTCTGGAGGCGGGGTTTCCCATGGAGGGGAGCCTCAGGGAAATCCCAGCAGCAGCGCAAAATCGGGCGCTTCAGCTGGCAAAAGGGGTGAATTTTGGGCTTGCACGCATTTATCGCTTTTCCATTGATTCCTATGGGAAGCATTGTTTCGTTTTACGAACTTTTCACCTTACGAACCTCGTCCAGGAACCAATTAAGTTTGTAAGACAAGATATCACTGTATATGAAACCCTTTGTAAATGAATAAGTAAAATTTGCTGAATGTTGCAGCAAATGTATTTCTTTCCTTTCCTGCTTCCAACTACTGCTACTTACCCTCTACATATTCTGTTCCCTCTAACGTAGAGCTTGAGGAATCTCAACAGAAATGTCCTCCTTGCTGGAATCACTTTGCAGTAAGATTTCTCATATGGGATTGCTGCCCAATGTGGCTCTTGATCAAGGAGAAAATTAAGTTCATCATTATGGATCCTTTCAGTGACCTCACAATCACCCTTTGCATTGTGATGAACACACTCTTCATGGCCATGGACCACTACAAGATGACCAAAGAATTTGAGGAGGTGCTCAACGTTGGTAATCAGGTATGTAGGTCATGTTTCATGTGTCTTGTTTCCTTCCTCCAACCGATAGTCTTCATTTTGGCCATGTCTCCCAGAGTTATTTTTAATCATGCTCCGGGAGTTACTATCTCAGCGCATCTGGTTCGGAAATGAATAATTCATTCCAACAGGAAGATAAATGAAATGACACGATGGAGTAGATCAAGAGCCCATGTAATCCAATTGCCTATATTTAACAATGGTCAGTCATATGCCTTGGGTGTGTCTTGCTATTGTCATCCCTGTTCATAAGGCAGATATTTATTCATTTGCTTACTTATTTTTATTTATCTTTAAATGTATATGTCTGCCCATCTCATTCAGAATAACAGAGTTAAAAGTGACTTTAGAAGTTCTAGTTCAACCTCCTGCTTATCCAGGAGACCCTTATTATTCTGGGCAAATGACTATCCAGTCTCTTTTTGCAAACACTTAGTGATGAAGCACCAAGAACTTGAGAAGGCAACTTGAGAAGAACTTGAGAAGGCAATGATTGATTGTCCTCAATGCCAGGAAATTTTTCCTACTTAGTTCTAGGTTGTGTCTCTCCTTGGTTAGTTTCCATCATTGCTTATTGTCCTGCCTTCAGGTTCTTTGGAGAATCGGTTGATTCACTCTTTTTTATGTAGCTATGATGTCACCCTTAGTCCTTCTCTTCATTAGATGGACGTATCCAGTTCTGGCAAAAGTTCTTCATATAGTTTTAGCTTCCAGTCTTCCTGTGACTCTGGGAAGGTAACAAGGTTAAAAGAGAAAAAAAAAAGAGTACAAAATGTTTTTAAACTGTCGCAAAAGTCATTAAAAAAGAACAAAAGTCTTTAAAACCCTTAAAATCATGCTATTAATTTTATGCTAGTAGCATTTATTACTTTTAGAAACAAAAAATGGGGGGGGGGGAATGGCCCAAAATTTGGTGCTTCATGTGATGTCAATGCATGGTCATCTTGACCCATGTAACTCTTGGTCATAAAAAGAAAAAGGATATTGCTTGTCACCAGGAGTTGGTGCTTTAGTTGTATAAGCTAATCACAATTGATTGCTTTGTTTCCTCTTAAACTTTCTTATTGTTACTTCCTGTCTTTAACAGCTGATGAATAGCCAACGTTGCAAAATTGTGGCCTAATCTAAGGGTTAAAAAAAAGTGTGCATGTAAGGATTAATTAATAAGGCATTAAGATTTCAGGGTAGACAATTGGGTGAGAATTAAAAGGCAATGGAATAAATGCTCAAGAAAAGATTATGATCCCGCTGTATAGAGTGCTGGTGAGACCACATTTGGAATACTGTGTTCAGTTCTGGAGACCTCACCTACAAAAAGATATTGACAAAATTGAACGGGTCCAAAGACGGGCTACAAGAATGGTGGAAGGTCTTAAGCATAAAACGTATCAGGAAAGACTTCATGAACTCAATCTGTATAGTCTGGAGGGCAGAAGGAAAAGGGGGGACATGATCGAAACATTTAAATATATTAAAGGGTTAAACAAGGTCCAGGAGGAAACTGTTTTTAATAGGAAAGTGAACACAAGAACAAGGGGACACAATCTGAGGTTAGTTGGGGGAAAGATCAGAAGCAACGTGAGAAAATATGATTTTACTGAAAGAGGAGTAGATGCTTGGAACAAACCTCCAGCAGACGTGGTTGGTAAATCCACAGGGACTGAATTTAAACATGTATATCCATCCTAAGGTAAAATACAGGAAATAGGATAAGGGCTGACTAGATGGACCATGAGGTCTTTTTTCTGCCGTCAATCTTCTATGTTTCTATGAAAGGTTCAATTCTCCAAAAATAAAATGATTGCGTGATTGTGGTGGAGAAATAAAGGATAGCCCAGATTATTTCTGAGCCAAATATATGGCAGTCTTTAGATTTTTGCTATTAAACATATAATAAGACCAGTGCCGCCTTCTCCAAATACAACATAAACCGTATCCTCATTAATCTGGGAAACCACCCATAACAAGGCAATCCTGCTTACGTTGAATATCCTGTGTTTTTTTTTTTTTGCAGATCTTCACTGGGATTTTTACGGCTGAGATGGTGTTTAAGGTTATAGCATTGGATCCATACTATTATTTTCAGCAAGGCTGGAATATTTTTGACAGTATAATTGTCACGCTAAGTTTGATGGAACTAAGCCTTTCCAGCATGGGGAATGTGTCTGTGCTACGCTCCTTTAGACTGGTAAAACATTTTGCCTTCCTCTTTTTCTCTCAGACATAAAATGCAAAGCCTGTGCAACAATTTTAGCAGGATTAAAATGAAATAAAATAAAATTGCATACAGGGTAGTAATGGTAGTCCTCCACTTAGGACCACAATTGAGCCCTACATTCATTTAAGTCAGCAAGGCTGTTGGCTGAGTGGATTTTGCCCCGTTTTACAAACTTTCTTGCCACCGTTTTATTTATTTATTTTATTTATTTAATTTGATTTCTATGCCGCCCTTCTCCTTAGACTCAGAGCGGCTTACAACATGTTAGCAATAGCACTTTTTAACAGAGCCAGCCTATTGCCCCCACAATCCGGGTCCTCATTTGACCCACCTCGGAAGGATGGAAGGCTGAGCCAACCTTGAGCCGGTGGTGAGATTTGAACCGCTGACCTTCAGAGCTACAAGTCAGCTTCAGTGGCCTGCAGTACAGCACTCTACCTGCTGCGCCACCCCGACTCATTATTTTTAATGAATAGTTTTCAAGTGAATCCCTGCAGGTGTTAAGTCAGGTCCCACGGTTGTTAAGTGAATCTGGCTTCCCCATTGACTTTGTTTGTCAGAAGGTCACAAAAGGGGACACTCATTAATATAAGCTGGTTGTCAGGTGCCTGACTTTTGATCATGTGACCGGGGGGGGCGGCTACAATGTGTAAATATGAGAAATGGTCATAAATATTTTTTTTCAGTGCCATCATAACATTGAATGGTCACTAAATGCAGTGATGGGCTCCTATGGGTAGGGTCAGGTACGCAGAACCGGTAGGAAAAAATTGAATTTTTTTCTTTTTTTCCTTTCTGGGCTCTGGGTATGTTTTTCCTATCACAGTAAATGAGGTTGAATGTGTATAATTTTAGAAGAGCTGTGCAGTGTGTGTGTGTGTGTACACATACACATACAGTTTATATAGTAGATAATATATTTTTGTGTGCATGTACTATTTAATTCTATGTATATGGCATATATACATAGAATTAAATAGTATATTTTGGATGTTCAGCAATAGATAAGGAAATTGTATCTCTTTCAGGTGAAGAGAAGCCAGGCACCTTAACCCAAATCTGTCATGTGAGTTGGCCACCTTTAAACCAGTCTCATGACCTTTAAGCCACTCCCCCAGTCACATGATCGTCAAGCCACTCCACCTGGTCACATGGCTGGCAAGCCACACCCATAAAATAAGCCACACCCACAGTGTGGTAGTAAAAAAAATTGTAGCCCTTCACTGACTAAATGAATGGTTGTAAGTTTAATGGTTGTAAGTCTGCACTTTACCTCCTTTCTTGTACGTGACACCCATGTTTACCATTTCATCCAATTTCCTACAGTGAGCCACACAACCATACTGATCTAATTATACCATAGCAGCAACTACTGACTCAACTTACTGTGGTCTCTCAAAGGGCCTTGAAAACTACAGTTCATCTCAAGGGTACCATGTTGATGTAGGCAGTGTGACATATGATAATTACGAGTGAACATCGTTGTGCTCTTTTCAAAACGATCTGCATTGCAAACACTGAATTATTTAAAACAGCTTTATGTCAGGGGGTGCAATGGCTCAGCGGTTAAAGACGCCGAGCTTGTCAGCAGGAAAGCTGACAGCCTGGGTTCAAGACCCGAGTGTTGCCTTGATGGGGAGAACTCCTGCTACCTGCCCCGGCTCCTCCCAGCAGTTTTAAAACACGTAAATGTGAGTAGATAAATAAGAACCACTTTGGTGGGAAGCTAATGGTGTTCCGGGTTCCTTGGCATATACCCATGCTGGTCATTTGACCATGGGAGAATTTTTGGACATCACCAGCTTCTTCGGCTAAGAAATGGAGATGAACAATGATCCCTAGAGTTGGACATAGCTGGACAGGGAACCTTTAGCTTTAGTTTTATATCCGTTTTCATGTTAGTCAGCTCAAAGCAGTGTACTGACAGCAGTATTTATTTATTTACTTTATTTACTTTATTTACTTTATTTACTTTATTTACTTTATTTACTTTATTTACTTTATTTACTTTATTTACTTTATTTACTTTATTTTATTTATTTTATTTATTTTATTTATTTTATTTATTTTATTTATTTTATTTATTTTATTTATTTTATTTATTTTATTTATTTTATTTATTTTATTTATTTTATTTATTTTATTTATTTTATTTATTTTATTTATTTTATTTATTTTATTTATTTTATTTATTTTATTTATTTTATTTATTTTATTTTTTATTTATTTTATTTATTTTATTTATTTTATTTATTTTATTTATTTTATTTATTTTATTTATTTTATTTATTTTATTTATTTTATTTATTTTATTTATTTTATTTATTTATTTTTATTTTTATTTTTATTTTTATTTTTATTTTATTTTATTTATTTTATTTATTTTATTTTATTTTATTTTATTTTATTTATTTATTTTATTTATTTTATTTATTTTATTTATTTTATTTATTTTATTTATTTTATTTTATTTATTTTATTTATTTTATTTATTTTATTTATTTTATTTATTTTATTTATTTTATTTATTTTATTTATTTTATTTATTTTATTTATTTTATTTATTTTATTTATTTTATTTATTTTATTTATTTTATTTATTTTATTTATTTTATTTATTTTATTTATTTATTTATTTATTTATTTATTTATTTTATTTATTTTTTGTTATTTGTTTATTTTTATTATTTATTTTATTTAATTAATTAATTTGACTTCTATACTGCCCAATCCTGAAGGACTCAGGGCAGCTTACAACAATATAAAATTACAAATATAATAAAAAGAAGACAAATATACAGTCTAAAACTATACTGCTCAAAAAAAATAAAGGGAACACTTAAACAACACAATATGACTCCAAGTAAATCAAACTTCTGTGAAATCAAACTGTCCACTTAGGAAGCAACACTGATGGACAGTCAATTTCACATGCTGTTGTGCACATTCAAGTTTGTACAGAACAAAGAATTCAATGAGAATATTTCATTCATTCAGATCTAGGATGTGTTATTTGAGTGTTCCCTTTATTTTTTTGAGCAGTGTATAAAACCCTAATTAAAACCCATAGTTAAACTATCCAGTCAGCATACATGCATACCATTCCTACAATTTGACCATGATAGATGTCAATTCATGGCCCCCAGGCCTGCCAGCAAAGCCAGGTCTTCGTGGCCTTATGGAAGGCCAGTAGGGTGGGAGCAATATGGACATCAGGGGGGAAATGATTCCATAGAGCTGGGGCAACAACAGAGAAGGCCCTCCCCTGCAGCCCCACAACTAAGAAACATGGTTGCAAAGCATGATGTCCTATGGCTGTGTCACTTAGTAACAGCAATTTTAGTAGTTAAGTGAGGCCCTACAACTCTTTAAACTAGGGTCCGATTTGACTGCAATTTCCTGCTGGTTTCCCCATTGACTTTGCTCTTGGGAAGCCAGTAGAAAATGTTGGAACTTGCAGTCACATGGCTGCAGTTGAATGAGATGTTGCCAGCATGAGCCAGGCAGTAAGAGCAGGGGCTGCAGTCATATAATTGTGGGGATACAGGGGCAACCTGAACTACAAGAACCTGTTGTAAGTAACACTTGTTCAGGACTTTCATAACTTTGAACAGAACAAATTGTTATAACCCGAAGACTAACCTGTATGCCAGAAATGCAACCTTTGAACCTGGCTTCATTCATGTTTGCTCCAGGCACAGTTCAGTGTAGTTACATCAACTACAGCATAAAGATAGCCCCACGTAGAATATGTTACAATCCTAAAGGATTAGGACTAATCTATCCAAGCAAAGGTTTTAATCCATGCCCACATTGGCACTTGTGAGTAGTATGAGTAGCAAGCTGTAGTCCATAGCTTTCATGATACCCCCAGCCCCATCTTTACAACTCCCTTAGATTTTCAAGATGGCAATCCTTATTTGTAGGGGAGTAAGTGAAATCAGAATGTTTGCTCTTTAAGAACACAGCAAGCCCTCAAATAGGTAGGAAATAGAAGTGGCAAGTAAATTTTGCCTGGCGTTTTGTTTATCTTTCAATGGCGTTATAAATATTTCTGCAGATTTCTCGGCATCAATAGAGTAGTGGTTTGCTATTGCCTTTTTTCAATATGTTTTCCCCGCCCAACTTCCCACTCCAAAGATCTTTTTGCAGAATCTCTTTCAAGCGATAGCCAGGTCCATCGTTTAGATGTTACCATCTAAGATTAGCATATCTATTTTGAACCTTGGTCCAAATGAGCCAAATACCTGTCCACTCTTCCCAGTTCAGGTTGTAACTTCATTGTCCTATCTACTATAGACCTTCAAACTCCCTGCAAATCTCCCCACTCCCCCAATTGCTCGTCTTTTACTAAAGCTTTGGGAGACAGGATAGGACTCAATGAAGATAAGAGGGTTCATTCAAAACACCAGTAATTTAGACAGGAGTGAGAGTTATGCCTGCCACATGCAAATTTGGGCTGCTGTTCATTTCTTTTCCACATACTAAGACTTATACATGCACAGAAAGTGATGGGTATTTATTTATTTCTTTATTCTGTGGGACCGATTAGGTCCCACAGAATGGGCCTTCTCCGGGTCCCGTCAACTAAACAATGTCGGTTGGCGGGCCCCAGGGGAAGAGCCTTCTCTGTGGCGGCCCCGGCCCTCTGGAACCAACTCCCCCCGGAGATTAGAACTGCCCCTACTCTCCCTGCCTTCCGTAAAGCTCTTAAAACCCACCTTTGTCGTCAGGCATGGGGGAACTGAAACACCTCCCCCGGCCACGTACAATTTATGTATGGTATGTTTGTGTGTGTGCTTGTTAATATAGTGGGGTTCTTTTTAAAACTATTTTAAATACTTAAATTTATTGAATTTATTTGGATTTGTACGATTGTTTATATTTTTTGTTGTGAGCCGCCCCGAGTTCACGGAGAGGGGCGGCATACAAATCTAAATAATAAATAATAAATAAATAAATAAATAAATAAATAAATAAATAAATAAATAAATTTTAATGCTGCCCTTCTCCTTAGACTCAGGGCAGCTTACAACGTGTTAGCAATAGCACTTTTTAACAGAGCCATCATATTGCCCCCACAATCCGGGTCCTCATTTTACCCACCTCGGAAGGATGGAAGGCTGAGTCAACCTTGAGCCGGTGATGAGATTTGAACCGCTGACTTGCAGATCTAGCAGTCAGCTTTAGTGGCCTGCAGTACCGCACTCTACCCACTGCGCCACCTCGGCTCAGAGCAACAGAACTCTTATCCTTGTTTTTTAATCCACACTGGCTCTTCACCTTCTTCAATTAGAGGGAGTCCTCAATTTAGGACCGTCATTGAGCCCAAAATTCTTGTTGCTGAGTGAAACAGTTCTTAAGTGAATTCTGCCCCAGTTTACGACCTTCCTTGTCATAGCTGCTATGTGAATCACTTGTTAAGTGAACCTGGTTTCCCCATTGACTTTCCTTGTCAGAAGTTTGCAAAAGGAGATCAAATGACTCTGGGACATTTTATTAATTAATTTATTAATTTATTTATTTATTGGATTTGTATGCCACCCCTCTCCGGAGACTCGGGGTGGCTAACAGCAATAATAAAATTGCATATAATAATAATCCAATACTAAAAACAATTAAAAACCCATTATTATTAAAAAACCAAACAAACATACAGACATACCATGCATAAAAGTGTAAAGGCCTAGGGGGAAAGAGTATCTCAATTCCCCCATGCCTGGCGGCAGAGATGGGTTTTAAGTAGCTTACGAAAGGCAAGGAGGGTGGGGGCAATTCTAATCTCTGGGGGGAGTTGGTTCCAGAGGGCCGGGGCCGCCACAGAGAAGGCTCTTCCCCTGGGTCCCGCCAAGCGGCATTGTTTAGTTGACGGGACCCGGAGAAGACCCACTCTGTGGGACCTAACTGGTCGCTGGGATTCGTGCGGCAGAAGGCGGTCCCTGAGATAATCTGGCCCATTGCAAGAATCATACATATGAGCTAAGTGCCAAGAGTTTGAATTTTGATCAAGTGACCATGGGGAATGCTGCAATAGTTGTGTGAAAAATGGTCATGTTGCTTTTTTTCAGTGGTTTGTAATTTCGAACGGTCACTAAACAACCAATTGTAAATTGAGGGCTACTTGTATATTCCATCCATCCATTTACCTACCCAGATTAATACCATTCAGTGCTCCTTGTACATCTCTGAGTTACATTTCTGTGATTTTTTTTTTACCCCTTACAGCTGAGGGTCTTCAAGCTTGCAAAGTCTTGGCCAACATTAAATACGCTTATTAAAATAATTGGAAACTCAGTGGGAGCCTTGGGAAATCTTACCCTGGTCTTGGCCATCATTGTCTTCATTTTCGCCGTGGTCGGGATGCAGCTCTTTGGAGACTTGTACTACAAGAACGTCAGCCGAATCAGCAGCAACGGAATGCTACCACGCTGGCACATGAAGGACTTTTTCCATTCTTTCCTCATCATCTTCCGCATCCTTTGCGGAGAATGGATTGAAACTATGTGGGACTGCATGAAAGTCGTTGGTCAGCCACTGTGTCTCCTGGTGTTTTTGCTGGTCATGGTAATTGGGAACCTGGTGGTAAGTACTGTAAGGCATTTTGGGGGGCGGGGGTTGGGTTCCTTCCGTATCTTTGCTGCAGTTTCTACTGTCCTGGGGTGATTACAGATAATCCTTGACCTATGACCACAATAGACCCCAATTTTAACAGAGGGACAGAATCAAGATTACATGAAGTGTTAATAATAATAATTAATAATAATAATTTATTGGATTTGTATGCTGCCCCTCTCTGTAGACTCAGGGCGGCTAACAACAATAATAAACACAACATGTACAATCCAATAATAAAAACAACTAAAAATCCCTATTATAAAACCAAACATACACACAAACATACCATGCATAACTTGTAATGGCCTAGGGGGAAGGGCTATCTCAACTCCCTCATGCCTGGCGGTATAAATGAGTCTTGAGTAGTTTACAAAAGACAGGGAGGGTGGGGGCAGTTCTGATCTCCGGGGGGAGTTGGTTCCAGAGGGCCGGGGCCGCCACAGAGAAGGCTCTTCCCCTGGGGCCCGCCAAACGACATTGTTTAGTCGATGGGACCTGGAGAAGGCCAACTCTGTGGGACCTTATCAGTCGCTGGGATTCGTGCGGTAGCAGGCAGTTCCGGAGGTAATCTGGTCCAATGCCATGTAGGGCTTTAAAGGTCATGACCAACACTTTGAATTGTGACCGGAAACTGATCGGCAGCCAATGCAAACCACGGAGTGTTGAAGAATACCACTTTATAAGGCCTTGGTAAGGCCACGCTTGGAATACTACATTGAGTTTTGGTCGCCATGATGCAAAAGGATGTCGAGACTCTAGAAAGAGTGCAGAGAAGAGCGACAAAGATGATATGGGGACTAGAGGCTAAAACATAGCCTCTAATTAAACTAGCTAATTAAACTAATTAAACTAGCCATGCCCCAGCTTCTTTATAATGGTTGCAAGAACTGGGCATGGCTAGTTTAATGAAAAGAAGGACTAGTGGAGACATGACAACAGTCTTCCAGTATCACAGGGGTTGCCACAAAGAAGGAGTCAAGCTATTCTCCAAAGCATCTGAGAACAAGAAGCAATGGGTGGAAACTAAACAAGGAGGGAAGCAACTTAGAGCTAAGGAGAAATCTCCTGACAGAACAATTAATCAGTGGAACAGCTTCCCTCCAAAGTTATGAATGCCCCAATACTGGAAGTTTTAAAGAAAATGTTGGATAACCACCTGTCTGAAGTAGTGTAGGGTTTCCTGACTAGGCAGGGGGTTGGACGAGAACAGAGGTAGGTAAAGTCGGCTCTTCTATGACATATGGACTTCAACTCCCAGAATTCCTGAGTTAGCATGATTGGCTCAGGAATTCTGGGAGTTGAAGTCCACAAGTCATAGAAGAGCCAACTTTGCCTTCCCCTGGACTAGAAGACCTCCAAGGTCCTTTCCAACTCTATTGTTATTGTACTGTTATTTCTGTTGCCTAGTATTTGTGAGTTGCACCTCATTCGCTACCATCCCATTCTATGGCCTTTCTTCCCACTATGATTAAGTGAATCAATAAAGTTGTTAAGTTGGTCATGTGGTTATGAAGTGAACCTGGCTTACCCATTCATTTTGCTTCTGAGAAGGTCACGAAAGGTGAACACTTTGTATGCTGCCTTGAGTCTCCGGAGAGGGGCGGCATACAAATCGAATCAAATCAATTAATCAATCAACCAACCAATCAATAAACAAATAAACAAATAAACAAATAAACAAATAAACAAATAAACAAATAAACAAATAAACAAATAAACAAATAAACAAATAAACAAATAAACAAATAAACAAATAAACAAATAAACAAATAAACAAATAAACAAATAAACAAATAAACAAATAAACAAATAAACAAATAAACAAATAAACAAATAAACAAATAAACAAATAAACAAATAAACAAATAAACAAATAAACAAATAAACAAATTAACAAATTAACAAATTAACAAATTAACAAATTAACAAATTAACAAATAAACAAATAAACAAACAAACAAACAAACAAACACTTGACCCCGGGACACTGCAACTTCTATAAATATGAGTCAGTTGGCACTCTTCTAAGTTTTGAACATGTGGCCATGGGAAAGCTGCAACAATTGTGTTGAAAACAGTCATTTCAAAAATACTTTTTTCCCCAGTTCTTCAAACAGTCACTAAAATATGGTTGTAAGTCAAGGATTATCTGTACAAGAATTATTCTAAGAACTCCACGGCTAAAAGATGGGACATAGTTTTTTTGTATATCAGGTGTCCAACGCATTGCATAACTGTTTCTTCGGTAGAATTATAAAGATTTGTAGGTATTGCAAACATAAAATCTTTCCAGAATAATTACAAATGAGACAAAATAGAATAAATATAACGTTGATTGATTGCCAATCCTGAGGGAAACCAGATTTTCTTACTCAATCCTTCTCCTGTTCCAGGAGACTTACTTTTAGTAGGAAAAGTAAAGATGGATATTATGTCAACAGATGAAGTGAGGGAAAACATTGTCTGTATGCAACATATGTTCTTGGGGAGTAATTCTGACAGCCCTCTCGTCCTGGATTCAGATACTACAGATGTATCTATTGTCTTCTCTTATAATTGATGATACAGATGTGTGTTACACTCTCAGTTTCTTTGCAGGAATTATGACTCAGATTTCTGCTTTTGAAACATAGCTCAACGTGTTAAGTATCTGGGACAGCTCTTTTACCTCAGTGTGTTTTGAGGTTATTAACCTGCCAGTAGGCCTGTCACATTGCTGATTAGAACACACTGTTCCACAACTGATCACAGTATATTTGTATATCTGAATGACCTAGCAGTTTTGCTTATCATGTCTGGAGAGTACTAGATTGTGGATAGTTGTCATCAACTTTGCCTGCGCGATTGGAGTCATCTCTGGTATGTTAGAGATTCAGGGGTCCTTGGCGCTCTCTGAGCTTGGTTGTTTTATTGCAGATGTTTCATCATCTGCAATAAAACAATACTGACGGTGTTAGGAAACACCACAAGTAGTCTGTTTGGCTAATGAAACCTCTGCAAGAAAACAACTAAGCTCAGAGAGCATCAAGGACTGCTCATTTCAACCCTGAGCTACAAACATTATTCTGCATGTTATAATTTGCCAGTTCAACAATTACTGTATTTTTTGGAGTACAGTGTTTCCTCGATTTTCGAGGATTCGAACTTCGCGAAAAGTCTATACCACGGTTTTTCAAAAATATTAAATAAAAAATACTTTGTGGGTTTTTTCCCCTATGCCACGGTTTTTCCCGCCCAATGACGTCATATGTCATCACCAAACTTTCATCCGCCTTTAATAAATATTTTTTTAAATAAACTTTAATAAATAAACACAGTGAGCAATAATCTAAATGGTTGCTAAGGGAATGGGAAATTGTAATTTAGGGGTTTAAAGTGTTAAGGGAAGGTTTGCGATACTGTTCATAGCCAAAAATAGTGTATTTACTTCCGCATCTCTACTTCGCGGAAATTCGACTTTCGCGGGTGGTCTCGGAACGCATCTCCCACGAAAATCGAGGAAACACTGTATAAGACACACTTTTGTTTTGGGGGAAGAAAATAGGGAAAAGAATCTGCTTAGCAGGTATTCATCTGGCTAGCATTCTTAGTCAGGTCAGCTTATTATATCTCCTGGTTAGGGCTT